>NC_080671.1:281687593-281987593 GCF_030247195.1 Topomyia yanbarensis
TTGTGGGAATAATGGTCTCTAAACGACAGTTTGGAATCCAGTTGTACAGCAAGGTCCCTGACAACTGAAACTCTTTCAAGACCCCGAGATAGCGTAGCACCACAAAATTGTGTTTTTTCTGCATGTGAAAGATACTACTGAGCATTTGGATACACTGAGAATCAATCGATTTCGATCACACCAGTTACAAAATTCATCTAGTAGACGCTGTAGTTCAATGCAGTCTAATTCAGATCGCACAATGAGAAACAGTTTGAGATCATCTGCATAAATAAGTTTGCATCCTGGCGGAAGGACATGGCAAACGTCATTGAAAAACAAGGAGAACAGTAATGGTCCAAGATTGCTACCTTGGGGCACACCTGATACGTTTTTGAATTTATGTGATTCGATATTTCCTAGTTTAACAGATAGGGAACGATATGATTTGAGCCACTCAGTAAAACTGTGCGAGGCACCAAGAATCTTTGCCAGTAGGAGGGAGTAATACACCGGCTATTCGATCGAAGTTTGCGGTATATTTCAAATTTCTGAATGAAAGGAATATTGTTGTGTTTTAAGCTATTCTATATAAATATGTGAGCTAACTTACGTTTAGTAACGCCTACTTTTTTAACCCGATTCTAAGCTGCTTGCTGCTCCAGGATTTGCCTACGGTTCTATCTGGTGCCAGAACGCTGATACTGATTTGAGGTTAGGATATCGAAACTTAACGTGGTTCTTCATATGAAATTAATTCAGCAATAGTAATAATAGTAAACCTTAAGAATTAAATTTATAATGTTACCTCCTTTTCTAGGCTAAGCTAGTTTAAGTTCACAGTGCCCAATTTATATTTTAGCTCTAAGTAATTTTAAGTAAATTTAGTTTAATAACAACAATATATATATATATATATATATATATATATATATATATATATATATATATATATATATATATATATATATATATATATATATATATATATATATATATATATATATATATATATATATATATATATATATATATATATATATATATATATATATATATATATATATATATATATATATATATATATATATATATATATATATATATATATATATATATATATATATATATATATATATATATATATATATATATATATATATATATATATATATATATATATATATATATATATATATATATATATATATATATATATATATATATATATATATATATATATATATATATATATATATATATATATATATTGTTGTTATTAAACTAAATTTACTTAAAATTACTTAGAGCTAAAATATAAATTGGGCACTGTGAACTTAAACTAGCTTAGCCTAGAAAAGGAGGTAACATTATAAATTTAATTCTTAAGGTTTACTATTATTACTATTGCTGAATTAATTTCATATGAAGAACCACGTTAAGTTTCGATATCCTAACCTCAAATCAGTATCAGCGTTCTGGCACCAGATAGAACCGTAGGCAATATATATATATATATATATATATATATATATATATATATATATATATATATATATATATATATATATATATATATATATATATATATATATATATATATATATATATATATATATATATATATATATATATATATATATATATATATATATATATATATATATATATATATATATATATATATATATATATATATATATATATATATATATATATATATATATATATATATATATATATATATATATATATATATATATATATATATATATATTGTTGTTATTAAACTAAATTTACTTAAAATTACTTAGAGCTAAAATATAAATTGGGCACTGTGAACTTAAACTAGCTTAGCCTAGAAAAGGAGGTAACATTATAAATTTAATTCTTAAGGTTTACTATTATTACTATTGCTGAATTAATTTCATATGAAGAACCACGTTAAGTTTCGATATCCTAACCTCAAATCAGTATCAGCGTTCTGGCACCAGATAGAACCGTAGGCAAATCCTGGAGCAGCAAGCAGCTTAGAATCGGGTTAAAAAAGTAGGCGTTACTAAACGTAAGTTAGCTCACATATTTATATAGAATAGCTTAAAACACAACAATATTCCTTTCATTCAGAAATTTGAAATATACCGCAAACTTCGATCGAATAGCCGGTGTATTACTGATTTGGAAAACCAACATATATCGACAGCCCAACATGGATTTTACCCAGGTAGATCAACAGCCACGAATTCAGAACAATTCACTTCGCATTGCATTAAAAGTATAGAAAATGGAGCCCAAGTGGATACCATCTATACCGATCTTAAAGCAGCGTTCGATCGTGTCGATCACTCCCTCCTACTGGCAAAGATAGAGCGTCTTGGTGCCTCGCACAGTTTTACTGAGTGGCTCAAATCATATCGTTCCCTATCTGTTAAACTAGGAAATATCGAATCACATAAATTCAAAAACGTATCAGGTGTGCCCCAAGGTAGCAATCTTGGACCATTACTGTTCTCCTTGTTTTTCAATGACGTTTGCCATGTCCTTCCGCCAGTATGCAAACTTATTTATGCAGATGATCTCAAACTGTTTCTCATTGTGCGATCTGAATTAGACTGCATTGAACTACAGCGTCTACTAGATGAATTTTGTAACTGGTGTGATCGAAATCGATTGATTCTCAGTGTATCCAAATGCTCAGTAGTATCTTTCACATGCAGAAAAAACACAATTTTGTGGTGCTACGCTATCTCGGGGTCTTGAAAGAGTTTCAGTTGTCAGGGACCTTGCTGTACAACTGGATTCCAAACTGTCGTTTAGAGACCATTATTCCCACATCATTGCAAAAGCTAACAGGAACCTCGGTTTTATAATTAGAATAGCCAAAGAGTTTATTGACCCATATTGCCTGAGATCACTCTTGTTCGTATCGTCCTGGAAGCTTCGGCTGTTATCTGTTGCCCGTATGCGACTATCTGGATTAGTCTGGTTTCTCCGATATGTTCTTAGATCTCTGCCATGGCGCAACCTGATAGAGCTACCACCTTACACTGACCGATTACGTTTGCTTAACATGGACCCCCTTGCAAAAAGACGAAACATATTCAGAGTCGTTTTTGTAGGAAAAATTCTAATTGGTGAAATTGATGCCTCTAACATACTCTCGCAGATTAATATAAATGTACCCCCTAGAAGTTTAAGATCGTGGGACTTTTTAAGACTTGACTATCAAAGTACTGAATATGGACAGAACGAACCCATTAGGACGATGTGTAGTGTTTTTAATAGTGTGTACGAGTTTTTTCACTTCTCTGTACCCTGTGATGTTTTTAGAAATAGGCTTAAACAATTACTTAGTGCATAAGATGTGATGTAGATAATTGTTTTAATTTGTTAGATGTCTAATTAAGTTTAACCCAATATAATGTAATCGAATGTAATCCGAAAAATTGTATAATGTGTATATGCGAAAAGATGATGGGGTTTTTACGCGCATTTGGAGGGCGTTTTTAACACGAACTTCAAATGGGCTTTTCCACATTCTATTTCATGTAGACCATGTCCACTAAAGTTCACGTCAAGTGTCACTAACGTTCAGTATCGAATGCCTCGCCTTTTTCGTTGGATCGCTATCTCGGCAGTCTGTATCACTGAGTTGATAGCGTCCACCGTGGACTTACCCTTCCGAAAGCCAAACTGGTTGCTTGACAGGCCGTCCGTACCTTCTGCGTACGGATTTAGCCTATTGAGGATGGTCCTCTCAAACAATTAGCCAGTCGTGTCGATCAGTCAGATTGGTCTGTACGCCGATGGATCGCCTGGCGGCTTCCCGGGCTTCGGCAACAACACCAATTGCTGCCTTTTCCATCTATCGGGGAGCGGCACTCGTCAAGGCATCTCTGCATAGCTAGCCTGAACATGTTTGGGTTCGCTATGATCACTGCCTTGAAAGCGCTGTTTGGAACTCCTTCCGGCCCTGGAGCTTTGTTCATTGCTAGGGAATTTGCCACTGCGAGTAGTTCTTCATTCGTCACCGGAGCCACGATTTCGGCCGTGCTCGCACTGTCTCGTAGTGCAGGTGGCCAGGGGCTTGTGGCTCGAGACGGGAAGAGTGCTTCGATGATCGTCGCCAACCGGTCCAGAGACCGTTCTGGGGGTGAAGAGTCATTACGATTCTGTAGGCGTCACCCCACGGATTCGCGTTGTCACTCTCACACAAGTTGTCGAAACACGCTCTCTTGCTGCTTTTAATGGCCTTGCTAAGGGCGAGTTTCGCAGCTCGTAACACTTCACGGCGATTCTCTCTTGCATCCTCGGTACGGGCTCTTTACATCCTATGTCTAGCTCTGAGGCAGGCTGATCGTAGAACTGCAATTTTGGCACTCCACCAGTATACCGGTCATCTGCCGTTTCTTGGCAGGGTTTTCCTCGGCATAGTGGCGTCGCACGCGCGTGGTAGAACAGCTACCAGGGCATCCCCGCTTAGACTGTCGCTGTTGGTCTCCAGTCCCAGGGCCGCGGTGAAAGCTTCGTTTTTGAAGTGTCCGCCCTCGGATGCTGCACACCATAGTTGATCCTAAAGCGGATTGCTAAATGATCGCTATGGATGTAGCCCTCGTCTACCCACCATTCCATGCCTGTAACCAGACTCGGGCTGTTTTCGGTCCACTAGGTCGGACGAGGGCCTGTCGATCATCTGGTTCAACTGTTCTGTGGGCCACCTTGGTTGAGCGTAGCAGCTACAATAGAACACATCATTGATCTTGGCAATCGCAACATCCTCGGCGGAGGAGTGTATTACCTCTTGAACCGGGAACCGTCCCGTTGTACAGATTGCCACCATCCCAGACCCGTCCGACACCCAATTGCCGTTGCCGGCAGGGATGTTGTACGGGTCGGATAGGAGGGCGACATCTGTCCTCGACTCCGAGACCGACTGCCACAACAGCTGTTGGGCTGCTGCACTATGGTTAAAATTTAGCTGTGTGACGTTCACGGCTTCTTTTTATTTGCCTCACCGAAGAGACACGAAGGTCCGCTCATAGCATGATTACGGGCTTGCTGCTTAGCGGTGCAGATAAGGCATTCTTACATTCGTACGACTTATGGTCGGACTCAAGGCACCGATAGCACCTATCGGCTGAAGGCGGCTGAGGTATGCTAACTGGGCATACTGACCAGCCGATCTTCAGTTTACCTATCACGGTTTACCTATCACGGTAACCTTTTTTGCATCTGCCTTCAGTAACTTGAGGTAGGCTACTTGCGTGCCGGAGGGTCCCCCTCTCAAGCGCACAGAGGCCCGCTTAATTGTTACGTCGGATTGTTCCTTGACGGCTGCGAAGGCATCGTCTGCAATCGTGAACTCGTCCAGTTACTTACACTGGAGGGTCATTTCCGCCCCTAACGACCTCACCTGGGTGCCTTCACACAGGACCTCTTGGGCCAAGGCCTTATAGACTGCACTGGATTGTGCGCCTCGCTTCAGTACCAAAAGCATTTCGCCTGTATTGGTGCGTCTTACGCTGCGCACGTCTTGCCCGAGGGCCGAGAGGCTTTCGGCCGCCCTCATCGACTTTAGGACGTCGGCATATTTGTCCTTGTCGGTCTTTAACCACAAGGCCTTGCCTCTGTCCTTGGCCTTCTTCGCGGGTCGCGGTGCATCCGGTGTCGGTGTCGGCTTCTTCTTAATGACCAGCGTCCAAGGGGTTTACCCCCCCCCCTCCCCCTGCCCGGTTACGCCGAGTTGCTGGTGCCTTCTTTCTGCCCGGCGGGGTCACTTACGCCCCGGTTTACCTCGACCAAGCGACGTTTGGCCGTGACGTTTACACGCCGTATGGTATTGTTTTTTGCACCCTCGCCTGGTGACTTCCTAGGGCGCTTCGCGTTCGACGTCGTCTTGTGCTTGCCCTTCGAGGGGAACTCAGCCGCCGCTTCGAGCGACTTGGCTACTCCATAGAAGGGGAAGGGGAAGGCCCCTGTCTGGGTACCTATGTCGGCCTTCTCACTTCCCTCCCTCTTGGAGGCCACTGTCTGGGTTCCTCTGTCGGACTTCTCGCGACATTCCACCCTCTTGGCGTAAGCCTGCTGTTCCTGTCTTCTGACACGGACAGCCTTCCGGACCACCACCCAAGCAGCACTTGCAACATGTTCTAGAAAAACAACAAAAGTTTAAGTTCACAGTACCCAATTTATATTTTAGCTCTAAGTAATTTTAAGTAAATTTAGTTTAATAACAACAATATATATATATATATATATATATATATATATATATATATATATATATATATATATATATATATATATATATATATATATATATATATATATATATATATATATATATATATATATATATATATATATATATATATATATATATATATATATATATATATATATATATATATATATATATATATATATATATATATATATATATATATATATATATATATTGTTGTTATTAAACTAAATTTACTTAAAATTACTTAGAGCTAAAATATAAATTGGGCACTGTGAACTTAAACTTTTGTTGTTTTTCTAGAACATGTTGCAAGTGCTGCTTGGGTGGTGGTCCGGAAGGCTGTCCGTGTCAGAATGCTTTCAACCATCTTGTGAAGCTCAGTAGATGTTTTTTAATACGTCGCATGATGAGGCCAAATACCAAGCGAGCTACTAAAACACGGTGGCGAGCCACTGGCTAAAGCGCTCCACTGGGTGATTACCAAGATTTGGGAGGAGGAGATTTTACCGGAGGAGTGGATGGAAGGTGTCGTGTGTCCTATCTACAAAAAGGGCGACAAGCTGGATTGCTGTAATTACCGAGCAATCACCCTGCTGAACGCCGCCTACAAGGTACTCTCCCAAATACTATGCCGTCGACTATCACCAATTGCAAGAGAGTTCGTGGGGCAGTACCAGGCGGGTTTCATGAGCGAACGATCTACCACGGACCAGGTGTTCGCTCTTCGTCAAGTACTGCAGAAATGCCGCGAGTACAATGTGCCCACACATCATTTGTTCATCGACTTCAAAGCCGCATACGACACTATCGATCGAGATCAGCTATGGCAGATTATGCACGAGTACGGATTCCCGGACAAACTGACGCGATTAGTGAAGGCGACGATGGATCGGGTGATGTGCGTAGTACGTGTCTCAGGGACGCTCTCGAGTCTCTTCGAATCACGCAAAGGGTTACGGCAAGGTGATGGTCTCGTGCCTGTTATTCAACATCGCGCTGGAAGGTGTAATAAGAAGAGCAGGGATCGACACGAGTGGTACGATTTTCACAAAGTCCGTTCAGCTACTTGGCTTCGCCGATGACATTGATATTATTGCACGAAACTTTGAGAAGATGGAGGAAGCCTACATCAGACTGAAAAGAGAAGCCAAGCGCGTCGGACTTGCCATCAACACGTCGAAGACAAAGTACATGATAGGAAGAGGTTCACGAGAAGAGAATGAGAACCGCCCGCTTCGAGTTTGCATCGGTGGCGACGAAATCGAGGTGGTTGAAGAGTTCGTGTACTTGGGCTCACTGTTGACCGCCGACAATGATACCAGCAGAGAGATTCGTAGACGCATCGTGGCAGGAAATCGTGCTTACTTTGGCCTCCGCAAGACACTTCGGTCGAACAGAGTTCGCCGTCGTACGAAGTTGACCATCTTCAAGACGCTGATTAGACCGGTAGTTCTCTACGGGCACGAGACCTGGACCATGCTCGTGGAGGACCAACGCGCACTTGGTGTCTTCGAACGGAAAGTGCTGCGTACCATCTACGGTGGAATGCAGATGGAAGACGGCACATGGACACGGCGAATGAACCATGAGTTGCATCAGCTGTTGGGGGAGCCGCCCATCTGTCATACCGCGAAAATCGGACGACTGCGGTGGGCCGGGCACGTAGCCAGAATGTCGGACAATAGCCCGGTGAAAACGATTCTCAATTGCAATCCGACCGGTACAAGAAGACGTGGCGCGCAGCGAGCACGATGGATCGACCAGGTGGAAGACGATTTGCGGACCCTTCGCAGACTGCGTGGCTGGCGACGCGCGGTCATGGACCGAGTGGAATGGAGGAATCTTTTGTATACGGCACAGGCCACTTCGGCCTTAATCTGTTAATAAATAAAAAAAAAATGATAAAGGTTTACGATTTGATAAAAGTGACCCTCTGGGACCACATTCCGGAATCACCGGAACTGGCCATCGTGGCCAAATGGTCTAAATACTTGTTTTCAATGCCTTCAACTAAATTGTAAAGCTCAGTAGATGTTTTTGGATAATGCGACGCGAACCCCTGGGTTCTAGCGCACCCCTGAATGGACTATCCCTACCGCGAAACAAGTGACGTGGATAGATGACAATAAAGACAGGGCAATGACAGACATGTGTAATCATATATATATATATATATATATATATATATATATATATATATATATATATATATATATATATATATATATATATATATATATATATATATATATATATATATATATATATATATATATATATATATATATATATATATATATATATATATATATATATATATATATATATATATATATATATATATATATATATATATATATATATATATATATATATATATATATATATATATATATATATATATATATATATATATATATATATATATATATATATATATATATATATATGATTACACATGTCTGTCATTGCCCTGTCTTTATTGTCATCTATCCACGTCACTTGTTTCGCGGTAGGGATAGTCCATTCAGGGGTGCGCTAGAACCCAGGGGTTCGCGTCGCATTATCCAAAAACATCTACTGAGCTTTACAATTTAGTTGAAGGCATTGAAAACAAGTATTTAGACCATTTGGCCACGATGGCCAGTTCCGGTGATTCCGGAATGTGGTCCCAGAGGGTCACTTTTATCAAATCGTAAACCTTTATCATTTTTTTTTATTTATTAACAGATTAAGGCCGAAGTGGCCTGTGCCGTATACAAAAGATTCCTCCATTCCACTCGGTCCATGACCGCGCGTCGCCAGCCACGCAGTCTGCGAAGGGTCCGCAAATCGTCTTCCACCTGGTCGATCCATCGTGCTCGCTGCGCGCCACGTCTTCTTGTACCGGTCGGATTGCAATTGAGAACCGTTTTCACCGGGCTATTGTCCGACATTCTGGCTACGTGCCCGGCCCACCGCAGTCGTCCGATTTTCGCGGTATGACAGATGGGCGGCTCCCCCAACAGCTGATGCAACTCATGGTTCATTCGCCGTGTCCATGTGCCGTCTTCCATCTGCATTCCACCGTAGATGGTACGCAGCACTTTCCGTTCGAAGACACCAAGTGCGCGTTGGTCCTCCACGAGCATGGTCCAGGTCTCGTGCCCGTAGAGAACTACCGGTCTAATCAGCGTCTTGAAGATGGTCAACTTCGTACGACGGCGAACTCTGTTCGACCGAAGTGTCTTGCGGAGGCCAAAGTAAGCACGATTTCCTGCCACGATGCGTCTACGAATCTCTCTGCTGGTATCATTGTCGGCGGTCAACAGTGAGCCCAAGTACACGAACTCTTCAACCACCTCGATTTCGTCGCCACCGATGCAAACTCGAAGCGGGCGGTTCTCATTCTCTTCTCGTGAACCTCTTCCTATCATGTACTTTGTCTTCGACGTGTTGATGGCAAGTCCGACGCGCTTGGCTTCTCTTTTCAGTCTGATGTAGGCTTCCTCCATCTTCTCAAAGTTTCGTGCAATAATATCAATGTCATCGGCGAAGCCAAGTAGCTGAACGGACTTTGTGAAAATCGTACCACTCGTGTCGATCCCTGCTCTTCTTATTACACCTTCCAGCGCGATGTTGAATAACAGGCACGAGACCATCACCTTGCCGTAACCCTTTGCGTGATTCGAAGAGACTCGAGAGCGTCCCTGAGACACGTACTACGCACATCACCCGATCCATCGTCGCCTTCACTAATCGCGTCAGTTTGTCCGGGAATCCGTACTCGTGCATAATCTGCCATAGCTGATCTCGATCGATAGTGTCGTATGCGGCTTTGAAGTCGATGAACAAATGATGTGTGGGCACATTGTACTCGCGGCATTTCTGCAGTACTTGACGAAGAGCGAACACCTGGTCCGTGGTAGATCGTTCGCTCATGAAACCCGCCTGGTACTGCCCCACGAACTCTCTTGCAATTGGTGATAGTCGACGGCATAGTATTTGGGAGAGTACCTTGTAGGCGGCGTTCAGCAGGGTGATTGCTCGGTAATTACAGCAATCCAGCTTGTCGCCCTTTTTGTAGATAGGACACACGACACCTTCCATCCACTCCTCCGGTAAAATCTCCTCCTCCCAAATCTTGGTAATCACCCAGTGGAGCGCTTTAGCCAGTGGCTCGCCACCGTGTTTTAGTAGCTCGCTTGGTATTTGGCCTCATCATGCGACGTATTAAAAAACATCTACTGAGCTTCACAAGATGGTTGAAAGCATTGAAAACAAGTTTCGTGGTCAATTGGCCGCGTTGGCCAGTTCCGGTGATTCCGGAATATGGTCCCAGAGGGTCAATTTTATCAAATCGTAAACCTTCATCATGCGACGTATCAAAAAACATCTATTGAGCTTCATAAGATGGTTGAAAGCAATGAAAACAAGTTTCGAGGCCAATAGGCTACGTTGGTCAGTTCCGGTGATTCCGGAATATGGTCCCAGAGGGTCACTTTTATCAAATCGTAAACCTTCATCATGCGACGTATCAAAAAATATCTACTGAGCTTCACAAGATGGTTGAAAGCAATGAAAATCAGTTTGGAGGCCAATTGGCCACGTTGGTCAACTCCGTTGATTCCGGAATATGGTCTCAAAGGGTGACTTTTTATCAAATCGTAAACCTTCATCATGCGACGTATCAAAAAACATCTACTAAGCTCCACAAGATGGTTGAAAGCAATGAAAGCAAGTTTCGAGGCCAATTGGCCACGTTGGTCAGTTCCGGGGATTCCGGAATATGGTCCGAAAGCTGTGCCTACTACTGGGCTTCACAAGATGGTTGAAAGCAATGAAAACAAGCTTCGAGGCCAATAGGCCACGTTGGTCAGTTCCGGTGATTCTGGAATATGGTCCCAGAGGGTCACTTTTATCAAATCATAAACCTGCATGATGAATGTATCAAAAGACATCTACTGAGCTTCACAAGATGGTTGAAAGCAATGAAAACAAGCTTCGAGGCCAATAGGCCACGTTGGTCAGTTCCGGTGATTCCGGAAAAGGTGTCACTTTGATCAAATCGTAAACCTTCATCATGCGAGGTATCAAAAATCATCTACTTAGCTTCACAAGATTGTTGAAGGCATTGGGAAATAGTTTCGTGGCCATTTGGCCGCGATGGTGAGTTGCGGTGTGTTCGGAATATGTTCCCAGAGGGTCACTTTTATCAACTTGCAAACTTATATCATGTTACGTATCGAAAAGATCTATTAGGCTTTACAGGATGATTGAAGGCATTGAAAATAAGTTTGGAGGTCAATTTCTACCTGAAATCAGCGGCGCGGCGCACACCTCTATTCATAATACAATGTATCAACAACCTCTACTGAGCTTCACAAGAGGCTTGAACTCGAGCGAAGTCAAACATCAAAATTACAACAAATCTTATGTTGATGTCAGCATGAAATTAAAATCTTGATTTGATTTTAAATTACGATGGACAAATGTGATATCAAATTTACTTTTCAATACTTTCATACTTCGTGTTCTTTATAGAATTTTTTTTATTTCTTGGAAAAATAATAAATTGAACGCTATCGATACGAAACTGACTGGTTTATCAATTTGCTCTAAAGAGCTAAATATACAACCATTCAACATCACGTTTTCAACTTTTTATCAGATTCGAAATAAAATTGGAGACGATTTGGCCGTGTTGGACACCTACGGCGAATCCAGAATATGATCACTTTTATCAATTGCAAACCGTAGCATGCGAAGCGTTAAGAATATTTACTGAGCGTCGCACAAGACGCTTGAACACTTTTGTAATATCAATAGTTTCATAATTTAAGAGACATTTTGTTTTCGGATTTTATGACTTGTTGTTCGTTATAATACTCCTGTTGTGACTGTTGTGACGTATCCCCTTTCGGACGTTATGAAATGGATTCGTCTCAGCCTACTACACATTAGAAAGAATCAATTTTCCTTTATGCCATATGAATTACAAACGCCGATGGAAAGAGAACGCTATATCGATTGAATTATTCTGCTCACGTGAGAGTGGAGCGCTTTAGCCAGTGGCTCGCCACCGTGTTTTAGTAGCTCGCTTGGTATTTGGCCTCATCATGCGACGTATTAAAAAACATCTACTGAGCTTCACAAGATGGTTGAAAGCATTGAAAACAAGTTTCGTGGTCAATTGGCCGCGTTGGCCAGTTCCGGTGATTCCGGAATATGGTCCCAGAGGGTCAATTTTATCAAATCGTAAACCTTCATCATGCGACGTATCAAAAAACATCTATTGAGCTTCATAAGATGGTTGAAAGCAATGAAAACAAGTTTCGAGGCCAATAGGCTACGTTGGTCAGTTCCGGTGATTCCGGAATATGGTCCCAGAGGGTCACTTTTATCAAATCGTAAACCTTCATCATGCGACGTATCAAAAAATATCTACTGAGCTTCACAAGATGGTTGAAAGCAATGAAAATCAGTTTGGAGGCCAATTGGCCACGTTGGTCAACTCCGTTGATTCCGGAATATGGTCTCAAAGGGTGACTTTTTATCAAATCGTAAACCTTCATCATGCGACGTATCAAAAAACATCTACTAAGCTCCACAAGATGGTTGAAAGCAATGAAAGCAAGTTTCGAGGCCAATTGGCCACGTTGGTCAGTTCCGGGGATTCCGGAATATGGTCCGAAAGCTGTGCCTACTACTGGGCTTCACAAGATGGTTGAAAGCAATGAAAACAAGCTTCGAGGCCAATAGGCCACGTTGGTCAGTTCCGGTGATTCTGGAATATGGTCCCAGAGGGTCACTTTTATCAAATCATAAACCTGCATGATGAATGTATCAAAAGACATCTACTGAGCTTCACAAGATGGTTGAAAGCAATGAAAACAAGCTTCGAGGCCAATAGGCCACGTTGGTCAGTTCCGGTGATTCCGGAAAAGGTGTCACTTTGATCAAATCGTAAACCTTCATCATGCGAGGTATCAAAAATCATCTACTTAGCTTCACAAGATTGTTGAAGGCATTGGGAAATAGTTTCGTGGCCATTTGGCCGCGATGGTGAGTTGCGGTGTGTTCGGAATATGTTCCCAGAGGGTCACTTTTATCAACTTGCAAACTTATATCATGTTACGTATCGAAAAGATCTATTAGGCTTTACAGGATGATTGAAGGCATTGAAAATAAGTTTGGAGGTCAATTTCTACCTGAAATCAGCGGCGCGGCGCACACCTCTATTCATAATACAATGTATCAACAACCTCTACTGAGCTTCACAAGAGGCTTGAACTCGAGCGAAGTCAAACATCAAAATTACAACAAATCTTATGTTGATGTCAGCATGAAATTAAAATCTTGATTTGATTTTAAATTACGATGGACAAATGTGATATCAAATTTACTTTTCAATACTTTCATACTTCGTGTTCTTTATAGAATTTTTTTTATTTCTTGGAAAAATAATAAATTGAACGCTATCGATACGAAACTGACTGGTTTATCAATTTGCTCTAAAGAGCTAAATATACAACCATTCAACATCACGTTTTCAACTTTTTATCAGATTCGAAATAAAATTGGAGACGATTTGGCCGTGTTGGACACCTACGGCGAATCCAGAATATGATCACTTTTATCAATTGCAAACCGTAGCATGCGAAGCGTTAAGAATATTTACTGAGCGTCGCACAAGACGCTTGAACACTTTTGTAATATCAATAGTTTCATAATTTAAGAGACATTTTGTTTTCGGATTTTATGACTTGTTGTTCGTTATAATACTCCTGTTGTGACTGTTGTGACGTATCCCCTTTCGGACGTTATGAAATGGATTCGTCTCAGCCTACTACACATTAGAAAGAATCAATTTTCCTTTATGCCATATGAATTACAAACGCCGATGGAAAGAGAACGCTATATCGATTGAATTATTCTGCTCACGTGAGAGTGACACAACGCTATTTGTTAATTCAGAAGAGCGTATCGTGTTTGCAGCAATGAATGGAAATGCGAAAGAGACAAAGATGTTCTTAGAGTTATTCTGCTAAGTAGCTGCGGGTAATTCTTGTTAATTTGTTGAATGTGTGAAACGCCACAGAATATACCTCGTCATTATCTGTTACGGTGAAAACTTTTTAATCCACCTAACAGTGTGATGAGACATTTCTTATAACTCTTATCACTCTCTTCAGATATTATATCGTTTGAGAACATTTAGAACTTGATGCTTCGCGATGTTTTTGATAACACATACTACATGGGATAGTGGCAGGACTCAGAGAATCGCTCAAATCAGCATAGGACAACATCAGGGCTAGAAATCTCAAACCAAATCAATGGGAAAGCGAAAAAATGGCCCATAAAATAGACATACCAACGAATTATTGTTAATGCTCTATTAATAAAATATCTATATTGTGGTGGGAAAACTGAATTTTCCTAAAGTGGTTATGTATATTGTACTGATCCAAAAAAATCGAAATTTGTTTTTTGAATCGTTTCGCTGTTTATACTTTACTCAAATTTCCAACGCGACTGAGAACTAAAATTTTTTTTAACGAAATCGCAGCTCCAAATATCACGCTGTCTCTGTAGTGCATGCGTGCATAGTTTCAAATTTTACTTCGACATCGACTTTTTCTAAAGATGACTTCCCAGTAGTATCCTTGATTTGAATTATTATCGCTAATCCTAATGCCAAAGAACAAATAAAAACCTCACGAAATCGAACCGTTTGGGAAAATCATCATCATTACTGGAATTTTCATTTTCACGAAACTTTTCGATAACCTTCCGTCACTTGCGTTAATGCACTGGGTGCACAGTGCTCTGAAAATCTAGCGAAATCGTCTTAGGGCACCAGCGGGTCTGTAAAGAATACTAAAAATTAATTTCTATTCCATAATTTTCAGTTTATAGTTTAATTTAGTTTATAATTTTCACAAGCTTATTAGGAAAAATTGTTTAATAAGCTTTCGTAATATTTTGTAGGAAAAAAGCTGAAAATTTCAGTATTTTCTCTATCTGCAACATATAAACCCTTAAGTATACCAATTAATTGGTATACGAATAGGAATAGGTTCGCCAAATTTTGGAAGAAGTCTATAAAATAACCCCTTGAAAGCTACCTAAAAATTGTTGTAGTTCGATGCAATAAAAAAATCTCCAAAAAAGAAATGTATCTATTAATGTGAAACACAGCGAATAATACATACAATAAAGACCCAATTTTTATCAGTCTCATGGTGTATTTTGGGCTGACAAAATCGGGACAATGACTAAATCGGGCAATTTTTTTTCTATATTATAAACTGAAGCTGTTAAAATATTCTTCTCGTCCCTTGATGTAGTCTGATAACTATTTCTGATTATGATGAGCTTTTTATTTTCGCATATTTCGCATATCTTCATGATAAGGAAAATATGCTCAAGAAAGGATTTACTCGAATTCATTCTTGTTCGTCTGCTAGAGCTCATCAAACATATTTGGCTGATAAAATCGGGGTTTCAATGTGTTATAATAGATATTCAGCATTCGAAGAAGTTTCTTTTGAACGAGTGTAGAACGACTTTGTTTCTACTTACTTGAAATCAGCGGCGTAACCAGAAATTCGGTTTGGTGAAAATCGATCTTACTGTCCAAACGGCATAATTCCGAAACCGTTATTTTTGAAGTTTTAAAATTATGCAGAATTAATTTTTCAGAAAATAGTAACAGAGTTCATGTCTTTAGCGAATTTGTTGAGACTTTATTGTAGTCATGAATATTACGTTTTCGTCTCAACTCGACGCATTCCCAAAATAAAAACCTGTTTTAATCCACCTAGTGGTGCAATTGTGCTTGTCTCATTTGTCCAGACTACGATTCCATGGCTGGTTATGTTCAATACAATGGTGGAAATGAATATTACATGTTCAGTACGATTTGCACATACATACAATGGATCGACAGCCACGATCTTGAGATACTATGTGATATTGAAACATCGCTTGAAACCAGCGGCGGATCATGGAGAAAGATCCGGGAGGTCCAGGTCTTGCCGAAAATTTTCAACTTGTTAAGAAATTTTAAACTAGTTTTAATTTTAAAGTAGCAACCCATCACTGCATACTCCCTCCGGGCCGGTATGATTGACGATTTTTGGACTGATTGCATAACCTTTCTATATGAGAAAGGCAAAAATGTACCAAAGTCTAAAGAAGTCCATTTTTGTCAAACATCTCAATGTTTCATGCATTTTAAAGTCATTTGGCATCAAAAATACAAATTTGATTTTGAAAATTTTTCATTTCGGTTTATATGGGAATTTTCTGTGTGATTGCACTCTTCAACTCGTAACTCCGGAACCGGAAGTCCAATCAATAAAAATTCAATAGCAGCCGATGGGAAGGTTGTACCTTTCATTTGAGACTAACTTTGTGCAAATCGATCCAGCCATCTCTGATTAACAGAGGTCACATTTTTTTCCACATACACACATATACACACAGACATTTTCCAATCTCGACGAACTCAGTCGATTGGCATATGACACTCGGCACTCCGGGTCGGGATTAGATTGACGAATTTTAGAGTGAATGAGAAAGACAAAAACATTTTTAGCAAATGTTGAAAGTTATGCATTTTTTTGGTGAGCAGTTCTATGTTTCATAGACATTAAATCAATTTTAACTTCGCTTCCTATTAAATAAAGACCCTTATGACTGTACATCTCTACAAAAGCGAGATCAAATTGAAAATAAATCTGAGGATTATGAATGATTACAGAGCTCTGGAATTTTCTATTGGAATGTTTTCAAGCAGGAATTTGATATTGATGCTATTAGACAATTGTGAAATCAAGACCAATAGATCAGTTACATATCAGGACCCCATTCCGACAATTTATCAAAAGTCCTCATGATGTTTACAACAACAGGTTATCAATCTACGGATCAGATAATTGTTATTGTAATATTGAATTAAATCAGTCAGCATCCATAAATTTTCAACTTCAATCCAATTTGTTTGGGTGTGTTGGGGGGGGGGGGGGGGTTGTTTTGTCTTAAACCCCAAAACCTTCTCTTGGCTACGCCGTTGCTTGGAGTTATTTATTTCGCTTTTCATTTTCCGATATGTTTCAGATCGATCCGATGGTCATAAGTTAGAAAAATTGCAGTCAGAAGGTTCGTACAAATGAACATTTTTGCACTGATAAGTTATCAAGTTCCTTCCAGACAACTTGGAAGTGTTCGGTGATTATTTCTAGCGGATGTAGAAAGAAAAATGAAATACAAAATTTGATTTATCGAAATAATGTTTTGTTTATTTCAATGGATTATAAAATAAATAGGCGACAAAGAGTAATCAACAAACAACAGGCCATAACTTTTAAAGTATTCAAAATAGATATTTGAAGTCTTCAGTAAAGTTATTCGCAAAAGTAAGAGCTACAAATTTGCTGAAGGCATCATTTCGATATAATCACTTCCAAGAAAATTTGTGAAAATATCTCACTCATAGGGGGATTAATCAGCAAAAGCACAATACCTAAAGAAAGGGCATATTGTCTCCATTAAATTATCCGAAGATACTATTGACCTAAAATAAGCCGTTTTGGCGTTAAAAATAGATTACATGTTTTACATTTCTTATAAAAGAAATGTATAGAATTCGCTCAAACTTTCAAGATTGTTTCCGAGGCCCGGAGGGCCGAGTCTTATATACCAATCGACTCAGCTCGACGATTTGGGACAATGTCTGTGTGTGTGTGTCTGTGTGTGTGTATGTAACGGACAAATTCTCATTCGTGTTTCTCAGCAATGGCTGAACCGATCTTATCCAAACCAATTTTAAATGAAAGAACTAAAAAACAGTATGAACGCTATTAATTTGTTTTTGATTCTGATGTTTAGTTTCCAAGATATGAATGTTTAAATGCGTAAAAAGGGCGTTTTTTGCAGTTTTTTGAAATTATCTGCCAAAATTGACAATACAGATTACCAAATCATATGTTTTTAGACAGCTTTAACGAATACCTTTCGAACAAGCTGTAGATTGTAGAAATCGGACTATTACCAAAAGAGATATTTAACATTAAATGCGGACGAAAGATTTTTATCATTTCCCATTGCCAGAAATATGACCAAAAACATGTAATCTATTATTAACGCCAAAACGGCTTATTTTAGGTCAATAGTATCTTCGGAGAATTTAATGGAGGTAATATGCCCTTTCTTTTGGAATTGTGCTTTTGCTGATTAATCCCCCTATGAGTGAGATATTTTTACAAATTTTCTTGGAAGTGATTATATCGAAATGATGTCTTCAGCAAATTTGTAGCTCTTACTTTTGCGAATAACTTTACTAAAGACTTTAAATATCTATTTTGAATACTTTAAAAGTTATGGCTTGTTGTTTGTTGATTACTCTTTGTCGCCTATTTATTGTTCAATATAGTAATAATCCATTGAAATAAGCTAAACATTATTTCGATAAAACGACTTTTGTATTTCATTTTATTATCTACAACCGCTAGAAATAATCACCGAACACTTCCAAGTTGTCTGGAAGGAACTTGATACCTTATCAGTACAAAAATGTTCATTCGTGCGAACCTTCTGACTGCAATTTTTCTAACTTATAACCATCGGATCGATCTGAAACATATCGAAAAATGAAAAGCGAATTTAATAACTCCAAGCAACGGCGTAGCCAAAAGAAGGTTTCGGGGTTTAAGACAATACAACCCCCCCCCCCCCCAACATACCCAAAAAAAAAATATTGGATTGAAGTTGAAAATTTATGGATGCTGACTGATTTAATTCAATATTACAATAACAATTATCTGATCCGTGGATTGATAACCTGTTGTTGTTAACATCATTAGGACTTTTGATAAATTGTCGGAATGGGGTCCTGATATGTAACTGATCTATTGGTCTTGATTTCACAGTTGTCTAATTGCATCAATATCAAATTCCTGCCTGAAAACATTCCAATAGAAAATTCCAGAGTGCTGTAATCAATCATAATCCTCAGATTCATTTTCAAATTGATCTCTTTTTTGTAGAAATGTATTGTAATAAGGGTCTTTATTTAATAGGAAGCGAAGTTAAAATTGATTTAATGTCTATGAAACATAAAAACTGCTCACCAAAAAATGCATAACTTTCAACATTTTCCAAAAATGTTTTTGGCTTTCTCATTCACTCTAAAATTCGTCAATCTAATCCCGACCCGGAGGACCGAGTGTCATATGCCAATCGACTGAGTTCGTCGAGATCGGAAAATGTCTGTGTGTGTATGTATGTGTGTATGTGTGTGTATGTGTGTATGTTAAAAAAATGTGACCTCTGTTTCTCAGAGATGGCTGGACCAATTTACACAAAGTTAGTCTCAAATGAAAGGTACAACCTTCCCATCGGCTGCTATTGAATTTTTTATTGATTGGACTTCCGGTTCCGGAGTTACGAGTTGAAGAGTGCAATCACACAGCAAATTCTCATATAAACTGAAATGAAAAATTTTCAAAAACAAATTTGTATTTTTGATGCCAAATGACTTTAAAATGCATGAAACATTGAGATGTTTGACAAAAATTGACTTCTTTGGACTTTGGTACATTTTTGCCTTTCTCATATAGAAAGGTTATGCAATCACTCTAAAAATCGTCAATCATACCGGCCCGGAGGGAATATGCAGTGAGGGGTTGCTACTTTAAAATTAAAACTAATTTAAAATTTCTTAACAAGTTGAAAATTTTCGGCAGGACCTGGACCTCCCGGATCTTTCTCCATGATCCGCCGCTGGTTTCAAGCGATGTTTCAGTATCACATAGTATCTCAAGATCGTGGCTGTCGATCCATTGTATGTATGTGCAAATCGTACTGAACATGTAATATTCATTTCCACCATTGTATTGAACATAACCAGCCATGGAATCGTAGTCTGGACAAATGAGAAAGCACAATTGCACCACTAGATGGATTAAAACAGGTTTTTATTTTGGGAATGCGTCGAGTTGAGACGAAAACGTAATATGATTAATAACGAGGATAACACTTTCCGAATGTAGAGAGAAATTTATGAGAAATGACGATTTCCATTCGACTCTAGCAGGTTCTGATCGATTTTGATGAGCATTTGATTTTTGTTGTACGATCAATTGTATGTATAGGCCAAATGTTTAAAAACAGTAATTTAAGGTCAAGATAACATCATTTTGAAACCGCCAATTTCGGAGGTTTAGTATCTTCGATGACTTTTACAAACGTTAAACAGCGCATCATTTGATAAAATAATTTTGACGGTATATCGTCCAAGAAGTATTTATGGTGAATTTTCTCAGGTTAATATTCATGACTACAATAAAGTCTCAACAAATTCGCTAAAGACACGAACTCTGTTACTATTTTCTGAAAAAATATTTCTGCATAATTTTAAAACTTCAAAAATTATGGTTTCGGAATTATGCCGTTTGGACAGTATGATCGATTTTCACCAAACCCCCACCAAACCGAATTTCTGGCTACGCCGCTGACTTCAAGTAAGTAGAAACAAAGTTGTTCTACACTCGTTCACAAGAAACTTCTTCGAATGCTGAATATCTATTATAATACATTGACACCCCAATTGTATCAGCCAAATATGAATTGCCAAATATGATTTTTTTATTGCATCGAACTACAACAATTTTTAGGTAGCTTTTAAGAGGTTATTTTATAGACTTCTTCCAAAATTTGGCGAACCTATTCCAATTCGTATATCAATTAATTGGTATACTTAAGGGTTTATATGTTGCAGATAGAGAAAATTCTGAAATTTTCAGCTTTTTTCCTACACAATATTACGAAAGCTTATTAAACAATTTTTCCTAATAAGTTTGTGAAAATTATAAACTATTTGAAATTTTTTAATAGTTTAATTTTTTATTTAACCGCGATTTTTTAATAAATAGTGACCATCGCTTCACAACGTAGTCTATTTTTCATGGCTTGCGGTGAGTACGATCTCTCGAATTGCTGAACTGAAAATTATGGAATAGAAAATAATTTTTAGTGTTTAACTCGCCGCGCAGATAGCTCTGAATTAGACCCGCTGGTGCCCTAAGACGATTTCGCTAGATTTTCGGAGCACTGTGCACCCAGTGCATTAACGCAAGTGACGGAAGGCTATCGAAAAGTTTCGTGAAAATGAAAATTCCAGTAATGATGATGATTTTCCCAAACGGTTCGATTTCGAAAGGTTTTTATTTGTTCTTTGGCATTAGGATTAGCGGTAATAATTTAAATCAAGGATACTACTGGGAAGTCACCTTTAGAAAAAGTCGATATCGAAGTAAAATTTGAAACTATGCACGCATGCACTTCAGAGTTAATGTGATATCACGAGCTGCGATTTCATTTCAACGCTTTTTTGTGAAAAGGGCGATACTCACAAATGTAAACATAAGGCTTTTTTTCATACATGCGAATGATAAATAAATAACCCCTTTAGGAAAATTCAGTTTTCCCACCACAATTTAGATATTTTATTAACAGAGTATTAACAATAATTCGTTGGAATGTCTATTTTATGGGCCATTTTTTCGCTTTCCCATTGATTTGGTTTGAGATTTCTAGCACTAATGTTGTCCTATGCTGATTTGAGCGATTCTCTGAGGCCTGCCACTATCCCATGTAGTATGTGTTATCAAAAACATCGCGAAACATCAAGTTCTAAATGTTCTCAAACGATATAATATCCGAAGAGAGTGATAAGAGTTATAAGAAATGTCTCATCACACTGTTAGGTGGATTAAAAGCGTTTTTGGTCATATATCTGGCAATGAGAAACGATAAAAATCTTTCGTCCGCATTTAATGTTAAATATCTCTTTTGATAATAGTCCGATTTCAACAATCTATAGCTTGTTCGAAAGGTATTCGTTAAAACTGTCTAAAACATATAAATTGTTAATCTATATTGTCAATTTCGGCAGATAATTTAAAAAAAAAACTGTAAAAAACGCCGTTTTTACGCATTCAAACATTCATATCTTGAAAACTAAACATCAGAATCAAAAACAAATTAATAGCGTTCATATTGTTTTTTAGTTCTTTCATTTAAAATTGGTTTGGATAAGATCGGTTCAGCCATTGCTGAGATACACGAATGAGAATTTGTCCGTTACATACACACACACACACATACACACACACACACACACACACACACACACACAGACATTGTCCCAAATCGTCGAGCTGAGTCAATTGGTATATAAGACTCGGCCCTCCGGGCCTCGGAAAAAATCTTGAAAGTTTGAGCGAATTCTATATATTTCTTTTATAAGAAATGTAAAAATGTCTGATTTCGAAACTGATTCGAGTGTAGAAGTGAGTGGAGTTGACTTTGATCTGGAAGAAGAATTGGATGAAGAGCTCCCATTCGATTTTCGTGAAGCAGAAGGTGATCGTGAACCGGAAGTTTCTTTCACTATCAAAGCTGGCGATTTTGTTTGGACGGCGAAGAAGCCACCAAGAATACAGTCAAGTTCGAGGAATGTTGATGCACCAAGGAAGGGAACTTTTAACTTTGATTTAAATCTGATAAAAACTCCCATTGATGCATTTTTTCAATTTTTTGATGATGCCATTATCGATAAAATCTTGCGTTTCAGCAATGCGGAAGCTCGCGCGGTTAGTAATGCAAAATACAAGATTACTCGTTGTGAATTTTTGGCTTTTCTCGGGATTTTGATCAACGCCGGTCGCATGCATGCAAAATCTATGAATATAGATGATCTTTGGTGCGAGGATACCGTTTATAGAATGATTTTCTTCAGAGCCGTGATGGCCAAAAGCCGTTTCAAGGAAATAATGCGATATTTGCGGTTCGACGATTCTGTTGCTCGGCGCACTCCTAAGAGATTCGGAACAGCGGGGGGCTTGGGAATTCCACACCATCCCAAACGTCCAACAGATCGGTTAGCTGTTATCCGATGGCTAATGGACAGCTTCCGAGAGAACTTCAGCAGCAAATATTTTCCTGGGCGTGATATAACCATAGACGAGCGTATAGTCAATTTCCGTGGGCGGTGTATATTTATAGTATATATAAAAGCGAAACCGCACCCGTATGGTATAAAGCTGTGGTGCATAACTGATGCCAACAACACTTTCCTTTGTTTTTTCGACGTTTACACAGGTATTATCATTATCTCATACTGACAACTTCTAAAATAGTACATTTCATTCATTTGAAAATAAAACTACTCTGATCCTTTGCTACAAACAACGCAACTAACTAGGTAAAGTCGGAGGTGTGGCTGAAAAAGGTCGTCGGGTGGTATTGGATATGGTTGAAAAGTTTTCTGATGGAAGTAGAAGAATATTTTTTGATAATTTTTTCACGTCGATTCCACTATGTCAAGACTTGTTGAAACGCGGACTAACAAGCATTGGCACTGTGCGAGCTAACAAACGAGAGATTCCAGAAGATTTCTTGCTAAGCAAGAAGAAAAGTGGCACTACTCTCAAAAATGTGAAACATGAAAAACACGATACACGCCTAATCGGTTCTTGTCTCCAAGGCTACAATGGTGATATGATGTTAACCTCGTGGATTCCCAAAAAAGGTAAAAATGTGCTATTGCTATCATCGGATCCAGACGCTATTGAACCGGAGACGGAAGAATTTGAGAAAGATGGTTTGCAGAAATCCTCGCGAAAAGTTAAACAGCCAGCAAGAATGTCTTTCAGAAACAGCAAAAAATCTTTGGTCACGGAAATGAAAGCAAAAGTGAGTAAACATTTGTTATGTACTGTAGTATAATGTTCTGATGTTGCGTTATAAAAAATAAAGCGCTGGCCTCATAAGCTAGTCGCTGTATATTGGAGCACGTAATTCTGACCTTGCAATTGTCCCGATCGCTAAAAATCAGCAGCGAAGTATGAAACGAATACGACAAGAATTTATAGTGCCAAGGCTTAGCCTTTGCTTTGGTAGCTGAATATTTCTTTTTTTTTAACCCTAAATATACAAAATAATGAAGCTAATAAGACGTAAATCTTTTCAGCATGAATCCAAAATAAATAAACCAAAAGTTATATTGATATACAACCAATATAAAGCAGGGGTTGATTTGGTGGATCAAAAAACAGGAGAATATTCCTGTCAAAGAAAGACAAGACTATGGACAATGGCACTCTTCATGAATTGCGTTGATTTATGTACGCATAACTCGTCGATATTGTTTCTAACAGCGCAGCCAGACTGGGAATCTGGAAGTGGATATAAAAAGAAGATCTTCCTAGAGTGGCTTGCTAAGGAATTGTGCATAAAGCAAGTGAGACACCGAATCAAAGTACCAGGTCATAAAGAGGAAACAAAGAATCTGATGTCGACTTTCATACAAAATTACGAT
This sequence comes from Topomyia yanbarensis, assembly GCF_030247195.1. Lineage (NCBI taxonomy): Eukaryota > Metazoa > Arthropoda > Insecta > Diptera > Culicidae > Topomyia > Topomyia yanbarensis. The sequence goes on from NC_080671.1 coordinate 281,712,190, forward strand.
CAGCTATATGGAGAAGAATCGCGTCCTACAGCTAGATGCTCCATGTGCAGTGAAAAACAAAATCTGCAAAAATGCCGAAAATGTGAAGCGGTTGTATGTGGCACCCACAGCATGCTTAGAAAATTGTTTCGATGTAGTAGCTGTAATGAGAAAGACAGTAGGATAATTCATATTTTACATAGTTTTAAACGATGCGGCTTGTGTCCCAGAAACAAGGACCGCAAAACTTATATTTACTGCTCTGCGTGTTGTATTTACTTGTGTACCCTCCACGATCGATTGCCCAACGACTGCTTTATTTGTAATAATTGTTCTCAGTATAAAACAAACTAAAATTAAAATAAACTAACATGAGATAAAGGTTGCGATTTTTTCTAATGCTTCCTCTGGAATCATATTTCCCACGATATTTGATATGCATTATAGAATTCGTGATTTGAAAAAAAATTCTAAGAACATATTCTGGATTCACCAGACCCGATCATCGTTGCCAAAATGCCACGAAACTATTTTCCAATTCCTTCAACAATCTTGTGAAGCTCAGTAGACGTTTTTTATACGTCGCATGATGAAGGTGACCCTCTGGGACCATATTCCGGAATCACTGGAACTGACCAACGCGGTCAATTGACCTCAAAACTTGTTTTCAATGCTATGCTTTCAACCATCTTGTGAAGCCCAGTAGTAGGCACAGCTTTGGGACCATATTCCGGAATCACCGGAACTGACCAACGTGGCCTATTGGCCTCGAAACTTGTGTTCATTGCTTTCAACCATCTTGTAAAGCTTAGTAGATGTTTTTTGATACGTCGCATGATAAAGGTTTACGATTTGATAAAAGTGACCCTTTGAGACCATATCCCGGAATCAACGGAACTGACCAACGCGGCCAATTGGCCTCCAAACTGATTTTCATTGCTTTCAACCATCTTGTGAAGCCCAGTAGTAGGCACAGCTTTGGGACCATATTCCGGAATCACCGGAACTGACCAACGTGGCCAATTGGCCTCGAAACTTGTTTTCATTGCTTTCAACCATCGTGAAGCTTAGTAGATGTTTTTTGATACGTCGCATGATGAAGGTTTACGATTTGATAAAAAGTGACCCTTTGAGACCATGTTCCGGAATCAACGGAACTGACCAACGCGGCCAATTGGCCTCCAAACTGATTTTCATTGCTTTCAACCATCTTGTGAAGCTCTAGATGTTTTTTGATATGTCGCATGATGAAAGTTTACGATTTGATAAAAGTGACCCTCTGGGACCATATTCCGGAATCACCGGAACTGGCCAGCGCGGCCAATTGACCACGAAACTTGTTTTCAATGCTTTCAACCATCTTGTGAAGCTCAGTAGATGTTTTTTGGTACGTCGCATGATGAAGGTTTACGATTTGATAAAAGTGACCCTCTGGGACCACATTCCGGAATCACCGGAACTGGCCATCGTGGCCAAATGGTCTAAATACTTGTTTTCAATGCCTTCAACTAAATTGTAAAGCTCAGTAGATGTTTTTGGATAATGCGACGTATCATTGAATGGTTTGCAATTTGTTAAAAGTGACCGTCTGGGACCCAAATCCGGATTCACCGGTGAACCGGTCAAGTGTCCTCGTAGTCTGAAAATGGTTAGATTTGGTTCTCACACACAGGTTTTTGCCGCTTACACTGACTTTGTCATTCTTGGAGTCATTTTTTCAATAGATCCAAAGAGCATTCATTATTGGCCTCTTGTAACCGGTTCCAGGCCCCTCGGGAAAGATTGGCCAAACATCAAATTACTCTAGTATGATGTATTTTAGTAAATCCTACAAATTTTAAAACAGTTTAAGCATTGTCCCATAGAAAATTTCCATGTTATTAATAAAAAACCCCAAATGGCAAATCCGACTTACCCCAACGCAATCCGGAATAACTCCGGTATTTTTGGACCATGGCGGACGATGTTCCAGTAGTATAAACTAGAGGAATATCCGGTTCTTTTGACATATAAATCATCAAAATTAGTCAACTCCGTCAAGAGTTATGAATTTTTGAAAAAAAAAATTCTGCTAGAATCTCAACCCGAGCGTTTAGGTGTTAAGAGCGTCGCACAGTGGCGGCTCTTCAAACGAAAGTCGGACAAAACCTCAAATGTTACCTAATTTGGCTGAAAATCACAATTTAAGCTAATTTTGAGGCGCTGAGCTCATTTTTGATGTCAAAAGTCGTAAAATATTAAATGCATTTTTTCCATACAGTGTCATTGAACCTTTCTTATAACTATGATCCCGTTTTCATGATAGATTTTCCGTTACTGTTCACCAATGTCAGCAATCTCATAAAAAATGAAGAACACTACTTTAAATCCATTGTATAATGTGTTGGTTTACTGTAGATTGTCTAACTATTTTACACAAAACACCATGCGTCTCCATATCAGCAACAAGGCTTCAAAATCGCCTTAAACCTTTTTGGGCACCTAGGCGCAGAACGAGACCATGATATTCGAAAAGTAGAGGTAATTTCACATAGAATGTATACTATGTGACCGTTCCGAAATGATTCCGAAATTCGTACAGAATACAATACTAAAAAAAATAAATTGGATCTGACCACCTTAAACATATTTAAACTAAAAAGTCATAGTTCCAAGCAAATTTGCCAAATGTATTTTACTCATTAACAAAGTTCTTTCCTTCCTCTACACAATGAAACTAGTTGTGCTAAAATCGGACCAAAATCAAAAGAGCAACATGCATTTGAAGTGAACAGAGCAATGGTGGTTTCGGAAATGAAAATCATTAAAAAAATCCGGACTTTGGTACGTTTAAACTCGTGTTAAAAATCGTGTTCTCATCTAATGATCATAAAATTTTGAATATATATCATTCAATACATGAGAAATTTAGGAAAAATATAAAATATCAATATTTCAAAAATAAATTTTTGAGGTTTTGGCCAGCCTCCGGCCACTGTGCGTCGTCATGATTGCCATCGCATGAGCATACGTGATTGGTAAAGTGTGTCATGGTAACCGATTGTTCCGTCGACGATCCACCATAAACGATCCAACCCACGTTGGTTTTAATTGCAATAGGTTGAGATGGTTGCCCTTCGCGGCTTTTACGTACTAGAGACACACTGGCATGTTTCACACCAATCAGAATGCGTGGGTAGACATCACGATAAGATAGCACGGGTATACCTCGAAAATAAGGATGTAAATTCTGAAGATGATCAACGTCTAGTGTTTGTCTGAGCAGCTGAAGTTCTTGGACAGTGCGCACATCGTCCATGAGACACCGTTTGCCATTCTGTCCGGAGATGAAGAGGTCTACACTTTTTGATTCAGCTTCGTATCGCTCAGTGCCACCAGTCCATTTAAGGCATAATGGACGTGGAATACCTGCGAGTTCTAGTTCATTAGCAATCTCTTGGTCAATGAGTGTCAATTCTGATCCGTCATCGAGAAACGCGTAACATTCAACGCTCTTTTGTTTACCGTGCAGGACAACAGGCACATAACGGAAAAGACTTGAATTTGGTTGGGTTCGGTGGGTATTACATGATTGGGCTCCGTTTGGTGTACATGTAATTGGTGATTCCGCTTTAAGAACTTTGTGTAATAGCGGATGGTGTTTAAATATACATCCATCCCTACCACATGGTTGATAATTGCACCCCCCCTTGTGATTTTTAGGCACTTTCGACAGACCTTGAACTCACGAACAGCTGTCCATTTTTCATCGTACGATAAATTCTGGAATTTTTGGCATCTTTCTAGTGATTGACATTCTGCTCGGCAGATGACGCAACTCGTGGTGTTCTCATTATCAAGTGCTCCAGTTGGTGCTTCCTGTTTCGGCGACTTCTCGTATTGTAGGCTGGATCCCACCAATTCAGAGTGCACGTTTAATGTGACTTTTCCTTTGCGGCCCATATTGGCCCATATTGGTCGTGAAACTGCTGCTTGTCGGTATTCCCAACGACGAGACAAGTATCCTCAGCAAGCGTATAAACCCATTTACTGAAAGCGGCTAAATTCACCTTTCGAAGATTTCTACACTGCCTGGCCCAGTCTAATCTGATAGAAGGTGGAAGTTTGGCTACAAGTTCCTGCAGTAAGGATACGTCCCGCAAATATTCTTTATGCCCACATGCACCGATGGTCGCATACAGATTTTGCACAGCCAACGCGAAGTCGATAAATTTGTCAATTGCATCTGGCTTCAAAGGTGGCATACAAAGATTTTTTTCCTTCAAGGCGTTAATGATTGAGTGTGGTTGACCAAACCGCAATTTGATAGCTGCCTTCGCTTTGTCCACAGTAGAAGGGTGAAGAAGAAAACTTCGAACCGATGTGAGCGCATTTCCCTTCAGACAGCTTCGAAGGCGAATCATGTTTTCGTCGTCCCGAAAACCGCACATTGATGTAGTGTTCTCATAAGTTGAGAGAAACATTGGCCACTAATCGGGATTTCTGGTAAATATAGGAAGTTCCTTGGAAACGACCTGACGAGCTGCTAACTGATTTCGAGTCAAGCTACAGGATATTGGTTTGCACTTAGTACCGGAATTGTGCTCTCGGCTCATTCGCTTGTTACCCTCGTCTTTGGGGGTGGACCGTTTCTTTGGACAAAAGCTACGTGCTAGTTCTAGATCCGCTTCATCCTGGTCGGTTTCGTCCGTCGAGTCTCCAGATTCATCTTCTTCGCAAGAACTTGTTTCTTCTGATTCGTCGAGTTCATTCGCTTCAGATGATTCGCTTTCATTTTGAGCGATGCTCATTTTTTCGGAAAACTCCTTACTCAGCCAGTCGTGAACCCGAGAATTGCAGTCCTCATGCACGCTTTTGCTTCCCCGCTCGCTCTGCAGCTCAGCCAGTTCCTCCATAACGCTCAGTTGTTCATCTAGAAGCTTTCTCTTCTCATCTAGTATAGTTTGTTCAGCCTCCAGCTTACGAAGCTTATGTTCCAGCCGCGCTTTAACTGAATTGGAAACAGTAGATTTAACCGATCCAGCTTTCGAGTGATTTCCGACTTGTTCTTTCGCGCGAAGCTGGTACTCCGTATTTTTACCGTTGATTTTTACATCCGATTGCTCTTTGATCGATTTGCGTTTTCGAGGTTTACCTAGCTTCTTTGTTACTTCTTTGTTCCTATTTTTCCTGACCCGCTTCGGATTTGTTCCTGTATATTTTTGTTTTCCTTTTATTAGCTTCATAGAAGTGCATTTGATACAACACCAATCTTCGTATTGCACAAGCTGTGAGACTCCTACACACGTGAAATGGTGCCAATCATCACAGTTATCGCATTGAACCATTCTGCTGCTATCGGCTAATTTACGTGTTTTGCAACTATGCCCACTGTAAATTTGCTTGGAGCCTTCGCCCATCGAAGCACGATCAGAGGCTACATCAAGATCCGTGATCATTCCCGTACCAGTTTTACCATCAGCGTTAGTCGCAGCATTTTGCTCAGACATCCTTCTTAGTTAAACAAATTTAAAAGTTGTTGGTTTTCCGGTTTAATACACCGACTATTCGTTCGTAGTTTGCGGTATATTTTAAATTTCTGAATGAAAGGAATATTGTTGTGTTTTAAGCTATTCTATATAAATATGTGAGCTAACTTACGTTTAGTAACGCCTACTTTTTTAACCCGATCCTAAGCTGCTTGCTGCTCCAGGATTTGCCTACGGTTCTTTCTGGTGCCAGAACGCTGATACTGATTTGAGGTTAGGATATCGAAACTTAACGTGATTCTTCATATGAAAATAATTCAGCAATAGTAATAATAGTAAACCTTAAGAATTAAATTTATAATGTTACCTCCTTTTCTAAGCTAAGCTAGTTTAAGTTCACAGTGCCCAATTTATATTTTAGCTCTAAGTAATTTATAGTAAATTTATTTTAATAACAACAATATATATATATATATATATATATATATATATATATATATATATATATATATATATATATATATATATATATATATATATATATATATATATATATATATATATATATATATATATATATATATATATATATATATATATATATATATATATATATATATATATATATATATATATATATATATATATATATATATATATATATATATATATATATATATATATATATATATATATATATATATATATATATATATATATACAGGGTGTTTGGTTCATGGTTAAGAATCTCTCGGGGGGTGATAGACTGCCATATTTGGAGAAAAAGATTGTTCAACACATACCATCAAATCTCAACCGTCACAGAGTTATTGAACTTTTAGTGTAAAAAACTTATTTGCCTTAAAACCATACCAAAAACTTATTTGCCTTAAACACATACCATCAAATCTCAACCGTCACAGAGTTATTGAACTTTTAGTGTAAAAAACTTATTTGCCTTAAAATACCTCTAACTTTAAAAGTATACTTTGTATTTTAAATGTTTTAGTTCCATTCGAAAGGTGAGAAAATTTCGCATTGAGTGATGCCCTCACATGTTTCAGCTAATGAGTTTAAGTAGCCTTTTCAAAGTAATTTATTGAAAATTAAACAATTTTAAACGTTTTTTCTTTCATTTCTTGAAAATCCTAATAGTTAACCTCATCATTTTAATAATTCAGATTGTTAGTCTTAATGAGCTGCTTAGTTCGTTCTTTGACATGATACACTTACCTTTTCTTATTTTCATGATTTTGGGTTATTCAACTTGGATATTTTTATCTCATTTTTACTAGTACCAGCTCTAATTGAAAAATTATGGCACTTGTTGTACTTTTTTCTTTTTATTCGAAAGCCAGGAAAATTTTACAGTGAAAAATGTATTAATACCTTTCAGTTAAGTGAATTTAGTATTCTTTTAAAAGTAAATTAGTTTAAAGTTGGTGCTATTATTAGCATTTTCGTTAATTTTCTTAAAATAGTAAATAATAAACATCACCATTATTATCATGGAAATAATGCATCTCAGCAAGTTCTACAGTTCTTTCTTTGACTCCATTCAATTATCTCTTTTGGTTTCGACGCAGAATCGTTTTTATCACATCGTTTCATATGCAAAAATAACGATTTCGAACCCACTACATTTGTGGCGAGCTCATGCTGTGTTAACTATTAAATAGCAGCAAAATGAAAAGAGATATCGACAAAGTGTCTAATAAAAAATTATAGAGAACATTAAGGGGCATCAAATGAACAATAGTAACGATAAATTTTGTTGATTAATAATTAGAATAACTAAAAAACTCTCCAAAGAACACAAATTTTGAGTTATTTCGTTAGTAAAAAATCATTTGGTACATTTAACTAAAAGATATTTGTACATAGACTGATAGGACATTTTCTCAGCTTTCCAATGAAATCTTGTAAATAACGATATAAAGTATATTTTTTAGATTAGAGTCTTTTAAGCACTTGCAAGTCGGTTACAGGAAAAGTATAGTAATGAAATTGCAAAGAAATGAGAAGAGATAGAAACATAACGTCCAAGAACAAATTATGAATCGTCCTAAAACCCAACTTTTGGATAATGGATATTGCTATAATCATACTTCATTATTTCGAGAAAATTAGCAAAAACCTCCTCAAAAACATTATTTATTAACTACTTTACAGCTAAAAGGTAATTAAAACTAATTACTTAAAAGATATGAGAACACCATTCAATAGGAAATTTTCTCACCTTTCGAATGGAACTGAAACATTTAAAATACAAAGTATACTTTTAAAGTTAGAGGTATTTTAAGACAAATAAGTTTTTTACACAAAAAGTTCAATAACTCTGTAACGGTTGAGATTTGATGGTATGTGTAGAACAATTTTTTTCTCCAAATATGGCAGTCTATCACCCCCGAGAGATTCTTAACCATGAACCAAGCACCCTATATATATATATATATATATATATATATATATATATATATATATATATATATATATATATATATATATATATATATATATATATATATATATATATATATATATATATATATATATATATATATATATATATATATATATATATATATATATATATATATATATATATATATATATATATATATATATATATATATATATATATATATATGTGCTTTTAATAAATCTCCGATAACTGATTACTCATGTCTGTCATTGCTCTGTCTTTATTGTCACCTATCCACGTCACTTGTTTCTCGGTAGGGATAGTACATTCAGGGGTGCGCTAGAACCCAGGGGTTCGCTAACAATATATATGTTTTGACTTCGCGGAATAACACATCGCTTACAAGAATTTCGAACAGTTGGAACCAGCACAAAGGGAAGTTATGCCTCGATAATTTGATATGTCTTGCTTATCTCCTTTCTTAAAGAAGGGAAACATAACCGACTTTTTCCAACACAGAGGAAACGTGGCTTGTGATAACGATCGGCTAAAGATTAGTTTTAGTGGAGCGTATAAAGCACTCGCACACCTTTTTAGGATGATAGCAGGGATCTCATGAGGTCCAGCTGATGTCGAGGACTTCAACTTTTCAATGGCAGCAATAATGTCTTCATCAGAGAAACGAATAGTACCTAAGTTTATCACGTCACAGGGAACATCACGAAGGCTGGTAGACGGAATGGATTCAAATGCATCCGAAAAATGTTTTGCAAATAACTTACAGATACCACTAATCGTGCTAGAACTTTCGTTTGCTAGGGTCGTGGTAGTAGGAAGTCCACTCTCCTTACCTTTGTCCATTCACAAAGGACTAGAAACGTTTAGGGTTTCGCTTAAGGTCTGATTGAGTTTTTATGACGTGCCTAGAGTAAAGAAATCGGTTATAGGCTTTGTAATTGTTGCTCGCGAAAATGAACTCCTGCTTAGTGATAGGATTCCGTCGATTGGTATAGTGCCTGAGCGCCGCTGCTCTTATTCGTTTAAATTCACGTAGTCGTCGATTGGACCAGAGTGGTTTCGGTCTAGGACGCGAGGCAGGGACATGCATTTTGAATAGACTTTTTAGTGCAAAGGAAAAGTTCATTCACACTGTCCGCGTTATGCAGCATAGTCCCCCAATCGATAATTTGCAGCGAGTGGTTAAGTCCGACAAAATCAGTTTTTGCTAAATTGAACTCCAAAGCTTCATACATCTCGTCAAAAAGAATATGCTGTGGACATGCAAGTCTAACAAAAAGTGGAGGGTGTTGTGAGTCAATATCAACAAGCGACATCCGCATGATACACATGGCAATTCGCCGATGCTTCTTCATTAATGAACACAAGATCTAAGGTGCGATTTCGACCGTTTTTTACCGTACACATCTGCAGCATGTTAAGAAAGGACATCCCGTGCAGTACAGAAATACTAGATCTCGATAAGGTTGAGTCAGAGGGGTCGGCATAAGGTTTGTGTGTCGTTTGTTTACGTTTATACGATCGGTTTGTTCGCTCCCGAAAATAAGGTCTTTTTGCAGTGAAATCTGAACATATGTTTAAATAAAATTGTTGACATAATTTTTCCTCGGCTTGTTAGTAAATTCAATATTAAATTCAGCTAGTACTACCCGTCTGTGTGATAAAATTTAGCAAAAGAACTCATTAAAAATCACCACCGAGAGTAGTGCTATTGTTTAACAGCGCCCTTTGTTGCAAAGCAAAATGAATTGCAAAAAGTGCTGCTTGCCGATCGATACCAGATCGCATCCATATGCTGTGTGCGAAGGAAAATGTGGCGAAAGGTTTCATGCAAACTGTGTGGGACTTACTGATTCACAAATTTAGTCGTTCTCCGGAAATGTACTATGGCTCTGTGATATTTGCGTAAGCATTTTTTTCCAAATACGTGACACCATGGTTGTACCTGAACGAGTGAAAAATGTTCCAACGCATATTGAGCATGAAGTAAATTGTCTCAAAGACAAAGTTGCTGAAATATTAGAAACACTGTCGGCGGTTGTGCCATACATCGAACAACAAGATCAGCGTCAGTACCATTCAACGCCAGTATCTACATCGAATTTGCTGGATGGAACCAAATTGGACACGGATGCGACTAATACTGTTCCCGATGTTCATGCGAGTTCGCTGAGAGGGAATGATCGTACATTCGCACTTTTCCTTACGAACATTGACGGTGTCGTCACCGAAGCTGAAATATCTCTTCTTGTCAATCGTTCACTAGGCCTAGATTCATTGGATGAAGTCAATAACGAAATTGGTTCCGAAATGGAAAGACTGTAGCAAGTTAGACTACGCTTCCTTTAAGGTGACCATCGACGAAAAATGGAAACAACTCGCTTTGCAAGCTACATCTTGGCCCCGAGGAGTGAAATACCGTGAATTTATTGATCAGCGCAACGCAACGTGGAAGCCAGGAACTTGAACTTCGGAAATTATGCTACCTTAGTCTTAAGCAGTGGTCGCTGTTGCACAACGAGTTTGACGGAAATGGTTGATGATGTTTTTAATTTTAATTTAATTATGCTTTGTATATACATTTATGAACATTTGCATTTGCTGTTATTGTATTTTTTTCCGTTCTATTCTTTAAGCTGTTGGTGTCCTAACTTTAAGTATGCTTCAATTAGATCATAAAAGGTCCGTTGAAATAAACAGTTAAATAAATAAATAAATAAATAAATAAATAAATAAATAAATAAGCATAGCCGGACGAAGTGCTTTTCCACACTATACCAGGCTGATTGTAATCTCCGAATAGTAAGTGATAAGCATTGGGATCAAGTGAATTTGATATATCCAGCGCAGCATCGATATGCTTCTGAATAATATTCGCATCATTTGCAGAGTACGGGAGGAGATATACATTACCTACACAGATATTTGTTCCATGGCTATTGCCGTTCACCCAGGATTGTTCGAGACCATTGTTGTGACTTATTTTGTGCTTAGACGATAGCCGATTTTAAACAGCGATAAGAACACCACCACCCCTTGTTTTGCCGGAAGTAATTTTATCGCGATCGTTGCGATATACCGTGTACCTAGGACCGAATAACTGTAGCGAGTTTATATCTTCGTTCAGCCATGTTTCTGTTAGCACAAAAATATCCTGATCCGCATCATATGTATCCACAAACAGCTCGTCGATCTTCGTGCGCAGTCCTCTCACATTCTGGTAATATATTCCTAGCTGTTGAGATAAGTCACCATCGGACAGTCGGGCAGTCGAAACAGTCATGGTGACATCAGGGTTTGAGTTGCTGATTGCTAAACGAAAGGCGTTGGTAGAACTGGAGCTGTATCGTCCATTGGTTAACTGGAAGCGGAGATTTCTTTGAGGGGGAGCAGTATCGAGTGTAGCTTCGGGGGAACATATACCCTCCTTGGCATTACCTGGAGAAATAGTCGTGGTGTCATCAGGATTTGGGTTGCTAATCGCTAGACGGGTGACGGTAGCGGAACTGGAGCTGTGTTGTCCATCAGTTAACTGGAAGCGGAAATCTGGAGAAACAGTCGTGGTGTCATCAGGGTCTGGGTTGCAGATCGCTAGACGAGTGTCGGCAGCGGAACAGGAGCTGTGTTGTCGATCGATTGACTGGAAGCGGAGATTTCTTTGAGGGGGAGCAGTATCGAGTGTAGCTTCGGGGGGACATATACCCTCCTTGGCATTACCTGGAGAAACAGTCGTGATGTCATCGGGATTTGGGTTGCTCATCGCTAGACGAGTGACGGCAGCGGAACTGGAGCTGTGTTGTCCATCGATTGACTGGAAGCGGAGATTTTTTTGAGGGAGAGCAGTATCGAGTGTAGCTTCTGGGGACATATACCCTCCTTGGCATTACCTGGAGAAACAGTCGTGATGTCATCAGGATTTGGGTTGCTCATCGCTAGACGAGTGACGGCAGCGGAACTGGAGCTGCGTTGTCCATCGATTGACTGGAAGCGGAGATTTCTTTGAGGGGGAGCAGTATCGAGTGTAGCTTTGGGGGGGCATATATCCTCCATGGCATTACCTGGAGAAACAGTCGTGGTGTCATCAGGATTTGGGTTGCTCATCGCTAGACGAGTGACGGCAGCAGAACTGGAGCTGTGTTGTCCATCAATTGACTAGAAGCGGAGATTTCTTTGAGGGGGAGCAGTATCGAGTGTAGTCATCAGGATTTGGGTTGCTGGTCGCTAGACGAGTGACGGCAGCGGAACTGGAGCTGTGTTGTCCATCGATTGACTGGAAGCGGAGATTGCTTTGAGGGGGACCAGTTGTAACCGTTCGCGCTATGAGTCCCAAAAGTTATTGGTAAACTCGGTGGCTTATGCGCTACTCTCGCTATCGAGAGACCACCGGTCGTTTTCGCTTGCCCGACTATTTTTTTAGAACTCCTCAGGGGACGACTCGAACGACTAATCTAAATTCAATCTTAAACTCGCCAAATTAAACTCGCCAAATTAAACTCGCCAAGGTAAAGTCGCCAAATCAACCGCCAAACTTGTACACTGTTTCGCTCGTTTGGTTAACGCAGGAGGTACTGTAAAGAACCCTTTCGGTTCAAACTCAAACACAAGAGAATGTAACTGAATAAAGTATGGTTTTATTAAGGTAACGGAACTGATTTTAATAAAAATGAAACGTATAGCGACTTGATCTAATTTGAAAATATTTACTATTAAAGTTCGTTCGTATCGGACAGTTTTGCTCTAATGGTGGAAATAAAAAACAGTCATGGCCATGATAGGGTTTCCACCTACCAGCACGCAGGGTTTGCTGCCGACGATGACGGGCGATGGCTGCTGACGGAACTAATGGCGTTGACGAATGGAATGCCACCAGCTGTATTCGATGGCGACGACTGCAGATGCCACCAAGCGTGATGGCGGCTGACGAAGCTTCGGCGGTGAGAACGATGGCGGCAAAAAGAACGCTCGCAAAGGTAGATGCGACGCCTGACGTTCGACTCGTGTGCGATATGGCCGAAATTAAAGTTGCGGAGGGTGGCGCGGCTGGACGGAAGCTTCCGATTTATTCTCACGAGAGCAAACGTGACGACACAAGGGACGTACGTTCCCCGGGAAAGTTTCACGGAGGCCGACGTGTTCTGGGTGGCCTTCGCATACTAAGATTCCGCTACGGACCACCTCAGAACGGAATGAAACCGCCCGTTTCAGACTCGGCACCTCGGTACGCTTACGATTACGTACGGGACGAGGGCCGGCTCTCGGACTTCGACCCACGAGGCAGTGTAACGTAAAAAACGGGTCGGTACTCACAAGCGGTTATTGGTGGCCGCTGTGTAAATTTCGCAACAGTATAAGCGAACTTACCACCTCTCCGTTTGACTACCACAATGGCGGGCCTTGACGAAGCACACGAGTCTGTTCACGCTAAACGTAGATGACGCCTTCTCTGGCGCCATGGACTTCCGATGGTCCAAATTACTCCAGCCCGTACAACATAAAGCACCCGTTCGACGAGCGCTGCTGTCCAACGCGAACTCACATTAGTAATTTTTAATTATAATTTCATAAGAAAAAACGTTATCTTTCTTGTAGTAATCTGTGGCAAAACTCAGAAGCACCGAAAAGAACTATTAAAAAAATTAAGCTAAACTCACACTTCACTAAATCACCTCTATAACTCTGAACTCAGTTTCAAATAAACGAATTTAAGCACTGCGAAATGCGTCCAGAACTTCTGGATACCAGCCGAAATGTTAACGAAGTGAGCGAGTGGTTCAAATTCCTCGTCTACGAAACCTCTGTTCGACAAAGACCTGAGGCGGTTACTTTCCGAGATGGCGATTTTTTGATGTGGCGGTTATATACATAATTGACGCGAAAATAATCTCCATAGCACAACGTGGTTCATTTCATTTTTTTTCCAACAGAGATAATAGCCGTCTTATAGCGTTACGTTTAGCCAAAACATAACCCTTGTAGTAAAATTATGGCGACTTTACGAGACGCCTTCTCTTTGGTTTATTTTTGTATGGCATCTAAACTCAGCTATACTTGATTTATTGTAATGTATGATTTAAATTTATCTTTGCAATAATTGTCGCAAAACACAAAACGTTACATCACACTACCAAGTTTTACGAAAATTTGATCAATGAAATTGATCAAATTTTCATAACTTCACATAACAAATTATTATTAACAAATGTCCTTAAATGAACTTAAACGGAACGTAATTTAACATTGGTCAGTAATCATTTTTGTGGTTGATCAAATTAACTGCGGAGCTGGCGGGATTTCATGGATGTATTTTCTACTAAAAATCCCAAAACACAAACGAAAGATATCCAACCATCATAATAATGGACTAGTTTCCATCAATAAACCAATGATTGGAAATCTAAAGCATGAAAATAATCAGTCAAATCATCGAAAGACTATGTCCGATGCACTGCATTCGCTAAATATTACCCAAACTCTGACTTCACCATCAGTGTTAAAAATAATCGAAGCTCTTTGTTGACGGCTGAAAATGAACCTGTTGCGACTCGCGGTGAATAGAAAAAATATTCATTCAACTATCCATCTTATTCATTCAGTTGAATATCGTACAATATATTCATTACACTAATTATCTAGGAAAATGTTTTCAAATGTCGATAAAGCATATAAAACAACAATCATCATCTCTTACATTGTGCCAGGGCCTACTTTGATGCGTTTGATTCGTTGCTGCACGGTCGCTTCGTATAATAATCGGAGCCGAATGAAAATTTGCATGGATGAATGAACGGTTTGTTCGTTTGACATTTTCAGCTGCGTCACTGAATATTGAAAATGAATGCGGCTGAATATGATCAATTTTCATTCAATGAATTTGAATATTTTTAACTCTGTTCACCATTCCTAAACACTCCGTTGGTGCAATGGTTGAACGTAAACTGAGATGGGTCAACACCACATCGGGCAACTATGTCCGAAAATGACGTGCGTTGACACTTCCCTTAAACTTGACTCGAAGTCCTATCACTACCAATCATTCCGTTGGTGCAACTACAATGATATAAACGTAATTAGGAATAAATTTAGAAACAATATCGGTATTCACAACCAACTGAAATTGAAGCTAATTTATTCCCTAAAATCACCACCATCAATCATTCGTTGATGCAATGGCTAAACGAAACGTAAATAATTATTTTCCGACTATATTCATCAGATGTTACTTGTCTGACCTAAACATACACATCGGAAACGTAATCTACCCAACAGCCCCTAAAACATCGCAAGAAAATACATCGCATTAAAACTGACAGCATCACAGCACAACCCTGCTGTCGATTGACAACCTGCACGTCAAGTGTGTCAAAATCGGTACGGTACTTCGTTAAATGTCAAGATTCTTAAACGTAAGTGCGAAGTGTGTGTCCCGAGTGATTTTTTTGTCTCCCCGAAATTTTCCGGAATCGTTGCGAAACCTGGAAAGTTGAAAGTACTTATTTTTTAAATTTATCATCTACCATTTTTTCTTTTTATTCTGCAGGTTCCAACGTGGGATTTTTATCCTCAAATATATTGAAAAAAAACGGGAAAAATGACCTTTATTCTAGGTTATTCCTATTGTGAACATGTGGCTATTGGCCTTGAACTTCTGTATGAATAAAAGAGACTGCCTGATGAGAGGCAAGAAGGGATTTTTGAAACTCTCCGAACGTGTGGGACGAGCCTTCATTGCCCCCACTTATTCATTTTTATATTCATTTCGACAACTTTTGAAAAGAGTGATAATATCACAGGTAAGTATCGTTCCTATCCATAACTTTTCATTACTCTTTCCTAATCTTTTCTTTCGACTTTTATGTACGGTTGAGATGAGGAGAACCGGTTCAAAAGAAAAAAAATTTGGCAAAAAATAATAACCTTGAACTATTAAAAGAACGACCGGTTCCGGGTGAGTGTTTTTTTCCTTACCTAACCCTAAACTTTAAACTAACACACTAACGTAGCCATTCAGTAGCTTTGCTGAATTGTAAAGATTAGGTAGATTCATATAAACTAACATATTATTAAGCGTTGCGCTAACCCACAAACTTTGGGCTAACCCTCACCATGTTAAAATTTTCGTTAGAACTTGTTGGCACCGTTTCGCACTACAGGGATGAATTTTCCCTAATGTTTTTACATTTCTTATAAAAGAAATGTATAGAATTCGCTCAAACTTTCAAGATTTTTTCCGAGGCCCGGAGGGCCGAGTCTTATATACCAATCGACTCAGCTTGACGATTTGGGACAATGTCTGTGTGTGTGTGTGTGTGTCTGTGTGTGTGTGTGTATGTAACGGACAAATTCTCATTCGTGTTTCTCAGCAATGGCTGAACCGATCTTATCCAAACCAATTTTAAATGAAAGAACTAAAAAACAGTATGAACGCTATTAATTTGTTTTTGATTCTGATGTTTAGTTTCCAAGATATGAATGTTTGAGTGCGCAAAAATGGCGTTTTTTGCAGTTTTTTTTAAATTATCTGCCGAAATTGACAATGTAGATTAACAATTTATATGTTTTTAGACAGCTTTAACGAATACCTTTCGAACAAGCTATAGATTGTTGAAATCGGACTATTATCAAAAGAGATATTTAACATTAAATGCGGACGAAAGATTTTTATCATTTCCCATAGCCAGAAATATGACCAAAAACATGTAATCTATTATTAACGCCAAAACGGCTTATTTTAGGTTAATTGTATCTTCGGAGAATTTAATGGAGACAATATGCCCTTTCTTTTGGTATTGTGCTTTTGCTAATTAATCCCCCTATGAGTGAGATATTTTCACAAATTTTCTTGGAAATGATTATATCGAAATGATGCCTTCAGCAAATTTGTAGCTCTTACTTTTGCGAATAACTATACTGAAGACTTCAAATATCTATTTTGAATACTTAAAAAGTTATGGCTTGTTGTTTGTGGATTACTCTTCGTCGCCTATTTATTGTTCAATATAGTAATAATCCATTGAAATAAGCCAAACATTATTTCGATAAAACGAATTTTGTACTTCATTTTACTATCTACAACTAGAAATAATCACCGAACACTTCCAAGTTGTCTGGAAGGAACTTGATAACTTATCAGTACAAAAATGTTCATTTGTGCGAACCTTCTCTCTGCAATTTTTCTAACTTATAACCATCGGATCGATCTGAAACATATCGGAAAATGAAAGCGAAGTAAATAACTCCAAGCATCGGCGTAGCCAAGAGAAGGTTTTGGGGTTTAACACCATACAACCCCCCCCCCCTCAACCACACCCAAAAAAAAAATATTGGATTGAAGTTGAAAATTTATTGATGCAGACTGATTTAATTCAATATTACAATAACAATTATCTGATCCGTAGATTGATAACCTGTTGTTGTAAACATCATGAGGACTTTTGATAAATTTTCGGAATGGGGTCCTCCTGATTTGCAACTGATCTATTGGTCTTGATTTCACAGTTGTCTAATAGCATCAATATCAAATTCCTGTCTGAAAACATTCCAATAGAAAATTCCAGAGTTCTGTAATCAATCATAATCCTCAGATTTATTTTCAAAGTGATCTCGTTTTTGTAGAGATGTACTGTAATAAGGGTCTTTATTTAATAGGAAGCGAAGTTAAAATTGATTTAATTCTATGAAACATAGAACTGCTCAACGAAAAATGCATAAATTTCAACAATTGCTTAAAATGTTTTTGCCTTTCTCATTCACTCTAAAATTCGTCGATCTAATCCCGACCGGGAGGACCGAGTGTCATATGCTAATCGACTCAGTTCGTCGAGATCGGAAAATGTCTGTGTGTGTATGTATGTGTGTATGTGTGTGTATGTGTGTATGTTGAAAAAATGTGACCTCTGTTAATCAGAGATGGCTGGATCGATTTGCATAGTCTCAAATGAAAGGTACAATCTTCCCATCGGCTGCTATTGAATTTTTCATTGATTGGACTTCCGGTTCCGGAGTTACGAGTAGAAGAGTGCAATCACACAACAAATTCCCATATAAACTGAAATGAAAAATTTTCAAAATCAAATTTGTATTTTTGATGCCAAATGACATTATAATGCATGAAACATTGAGATTTGATGTAAACTCGAAAAAAAAAACGTTTGACAAAAATTGTTTTTTTTAGACTTTGGTACTTATTTGCTCTGTTACTATTTTCTGAAAAATTAATTCTGCATAATTTTAAAACTTCAAAAATTACGGTTTCGGAATTATGACGTTTAGACATTAAGATCGATTTTCACCAAACCCCCACCAATTGTAAAATTGGTATTGTAAAAAAAACGTAAGGGCGATACTTCAATGCTGATAGGTGGGACCGTAAAAGTAAACAATCGCCAAAGGGACTATACTACCCATGATCGCTTAGTTGTCCCGTTTTCTATGGGATTTCCTATCTTTATGGGACTGATATGCGATCATAGGCAGTATATACTATATATACAATCATTTTGTCAATTTCAATAGCAAACACAAATTTTAATTTAATAATTTCAAATACTTCATGAAGTTTTGGGTTTCGATCACTGAATCATGCAATCTAGGATGTAAAAACACAATAGTTCTAAATTGGAAATAAAACCAAGTCTGGAAATATGCACTGTTGATTTTCTTTGAATGCACTATGTGTCACAAGGGCGATTTTTCGGTACAAAAATCAATAACTCCCAAACCGTTCATTTTAGAGAAATTATGTCTGAGAGAATATTTTTGGGGATTAAATTCGCTTTCTTTTAAAGTAAAATGTAGCTAGGGTGGTCCTCTCAAACATTCTTTTCGAAAAATTATTTTTCGAACAAAATGGTATAGCAAGGTACTTACTTCAGCAAAGTTGTAGAAAAATGTTTTTCAGTTAACATTTTCAAATGAATTAAAGTTATAGTACTATCAGTTTTTATGTTAAAATTATTTTTATTCTTTAACTTAGGGTGTTTCTGAAAAAGTCAGTTTTTTAACTATAACTTTTTAAATAGTTAGTCTATCTTCATACTCTCTATGAAGCAATTTTAGTACTTTTCATTGCGCATATTTCTGCTGAAGAATGTGAATCGATATCATTTTTCGTTATCGAGTTACGATCATTTTTTTAAATAAAAATGATAGTTTTCAATGTCCTCTAACTCAGAAGGTTGCAAAAACTAGCAGCTAAATTTGTACTCTTTTGAAAGTGCATCAAAAATACTATAAAATATTTCAAAATCAAAGTCAGCATTTTTGCCCTTCGATGTCAAATATAAACAACAACACCACGAGTCGTGACAGTTTAATTGGTATCAATCTTATTCATGAATCGAATCGCAGTAGCCGACGACTGCTTTGATCAACGCGTGTAATGCTTTGTATTATTAGTGCTGTTAAAATGCATAAAATAAAGTTGTTCGATCTCTGGAAAGTGGCCAAAGGTGAAAATAAAAATAAAATAAAAGTTGTGTTTGAGGAAATAATGAGATAATTAGATGTGGGACAAAATGAAAAAAATAAGTTCACTCAGAATGCAAAAGCTGTAACAATTAAAACATGTAAAAGGTTTGATCAATTTTGGAAAGACAGTAATCGAATTGAGACGAAAGTGCTCGATAAAAATTCGAAATATTTTGAGAAGCCGTGAACAGTTCCTACAAAAGATTCAAACTGCACTTCCTCCCAAACCAGCATTCACAGAAATTCGTCGCTTACTTAGAACAGAATGAAGGGTAATCCTTAATTCATTTGCTTTTTAAGGCAAAATGCGCTACATTTTATATTATGTCAACACTTCCATTACCAACAAGTTTCATGAGCGAACAAGGAGCTGAGGCTCGGAACGATCGACTGAGTCACGGTAGAAATTGTTCAAGAGTCGCGAACATGGAAGATGTTTTCTTTAGAGCAATGGACTCGTCTAATCCGGTTCTTGCAGTTAGAAGATCCCGATACAGTAAACGCACTGAAATAAGTTCAATATTAAATGAGTTAGCACTTTGAGAAAAGAGACACGATTCAGATAACTATAACTATGAGGATGACGATGATAATAAAGTAGTTACGTAGAATAGTAAAATAAATATCTGTCTGAGCCTAACGTTTTCAATATTTGTGTACATATATTTGACAAGCTCAAAAAATCATTCAACAACTCGACTTTTTGATCTAGTAAAGCAGGTTCTAAATGGCAATGACTAGACCCTTAAAAACAGCCGTATGCTGATGTCATTTAATCATAATGTTGATGTCAACATTTTTCGCTGAATGACAAAAAAGCAAAAGTTGATTTTGAGATATTTTACAGTATTTTTGTTGCACTTTCGAAAGAGTACAAATTTAGCTGCTAGTTTTTGCAATTTTCTGAGTTAGAGGTAATTGAAAACTATCATTTTTATTTAAAAAAATGATCGTAATTCGATAACGAAAAATGATATCGATTCACATTCTTCAGCAGAAATATGCGCAATGAAAAGTACTAAAATTGCTTCATAGAGAGTATGAAGATAGACTAACTATTTAAAAAGTTATAGTTAAAAAACTGACTGTTTCAAAAACACTAAAATGACACCCTAAGATAAAGAAGAAAAATAATTATAACATGAAAACCGATAATGCTATAATGCTATAACTTTGATGCATTTGAAAATGTTACTTGAAAAACATTTTTCTACAACTTTGCTGAAGTAAGTACCTTGCTACACCATTTAGTTCTAAACATAATTTTTCGAAAATAATGTTTGAGAGGACCACCATAGCTACATTTTGCTTTAAAAGTAAGAAAATTTAATTTCCAAAAATATTCTCTCAGACATAATTTCTCTAAAATGAACGGTTTGGAAGTTATTGATTTTTGTACCGAAAAACCGCCCTTGTGACCCATAGTGGAATGGTGGGTTTTTTTCAAGAAAAAGCGTTGATTTCTTAATTCTCAGTCGCGTTGGAAATTTGAGTAAAGTATAAACTTCAAATCGATTAAAAAAAATCGATTTTTTTTGGCTCAGTACAATATACATAACCCCTTTAGAAAAATCAGTTTTCCCACCACAATGCATTGATTGAGGAATTTAGATATTTTATTAACAGAGCATTAGCAATAATTCGTTTGTATGTCTATTTTATGGGCCATTTTTTCGCCTTCCCATTGATTTGGTTTGAGATTTCTAGCACTGATGTTGTCCTATGCTGATTTGAATGATTCTCTGAGTCCTGCCACTATCCCATGTAGTATGTGTTATCAAAAACATCGCGAAGCATCAAGTTCTAAATGTTCTCAAACGATATAATATCCGAAGAGAGTGATAAGAGTTATAAGAAATGTCTCATCACACTGTTAGGTGGATTAAAAGCGTTTTTTTTTCAATCTACCGTGCAGAGCCCATCCACCGATAGGCCTCCATTTACCGATCAATTTGACGGCGAAATTGTTTTGACTTGAATATTGCACGGAATTTAGAAATTATTAATAAAGTGAAATATGGAAATAATACGTAGAACATCAATATAATATACACTTTCTTTATTCATCTTTTCGTATTTTTCCAAATAATTATATTTGGATGCTGTATTAAATCCGTTGCCATTTTACCGTTTTTCTCTTAACTCAAAGCCAATTTAATAAAACTGTGTAAGGACAATATTTCTAAGTGAAATATACACAAACCGAATGAACAAAGTCTGCAACACATGTTGGGACCTAATTTGTCGGTAATAAAAAATTATAAACCTAGAATTTTCGGCAAATGGATATCTATTACTTGTAGTGATCGGTGAATGGCACTCTAGAATTGTTAGGCTTTTCGGCTATTTTGCACTGTCTGCCAATTCATTTACAAATTTGCGTATTTTTTCTTGATAGTTGATTAAATATTCTAGTTGAAAACGAAGATCAAATTGAAATGCCTTTTAACATTGTTTTTTAAAGAGCGTTGGAAGCGCTGTTAATTGATCGGTAGATGGGTCTTGCACGGTAATTTCTTTAGAGTTGTACATTGTCACAGAAAGTGAATGCATAGCTCTATAAGAATTTTGCTTTTCGATTTCTATAATCTTTCTTTTTTCGGTCGCTCCGAAAAGATAATATTTATGTTCTTGCTAGTAATTTCCCCGCAGGTATTTTTTTATTAAATTTGTTTTAATTTGGTCACTCCGAAGAGGTTTCATAGCTTGACTTTGTTTTTTTGTTTTCTTGTTATAATTTGCTAAAGTTTTACCCGAAGGTGTTTTAAATTTAATTTTTCAATTTATTTTATTATTTGTTTGCCGCAAAGGGCCACATAGCTGAGAAAGTTTCCTCAAGAAATTCCTAATATTTCTTCAAGAAATTAACGTGAAATATTCCCAAAAATAAGTAGTGTCGACTGGCAAAATACCTTCATAAATGAAGGAAATATTGTAACCGCCGTGGACGTTGAACCATGAAGAAGTGCATATTAAGAAAAAAAGACGACACGGCATATCGAAACATCCCGTTTGGTATAATAGACAAATTAAGAGTTTGAAGAATAGGAAGCAAAGAGCCCATAAGCTATATAAGAAAAACCAAAATAATGAGCACTTGGAAAAATATTTCTACATTTGCGATAAACTAAATATGACCATAGATTCTGCACTTGCGGATTATAACTCAAAAACGGAAAAGTAGATCAAATCTTGTCCAAAGATTTTTTTCAACTACGTCAAAACTAAATTAAAATCAGACAATTTCCCATCAACAATGCACTTGGATGACAACGTACGTGATAGCTCGGAAGAAATCTGCAACCTATTTGCAACATTCTTCCAAGAAATATATACGACTTTTTCTGAACAAGATCGCGATTATTTCGCTTTTCTTCCCGATTTTCCTACGGATATTAGTGTCAATCATGTCATAGTGGAAGACATTTTCAATGCTCTAAAACATTTAGATGCATTAAAAGGTTCTGGCCCTGATGGAATTCCACCATTATTTATGAAAAACCTAGCAACCGAGTTAACTGCCCCATTGTTCTGGCTGTTTAATATGTCTTTGAAATCTGGACATTCCCTAAAATATGGAAAAAAATCTTTTTTAGTGCCTATATATAAATCTGGCAAAAAATCTGACGTACGTAATTATCGTGGGATAGCTATAATCTCCTGTATTCCGAAACTTTTCGAATCAATCATTAACGAAAAAATATTTCTTCAAATAAAAAACAGAATTTCCAACCTCCAGCATGGCTTCTTCAAAGGTCGTTCGACCTCAGCAAACTTACTAGAATTTATTAATTATTCACTGATTGCAATGGATAATGGAAACTACGTTGAGGCACTTTATACAGACTTTAATAAAGCATTTGATCGCATTGACATCCCAATGTTACTTTATAAATTGACAAAGATCGGCATTGAGTCTGGGCTACTTACATGGTTAGAATCATATCTCTCCGAACGTCAGCAAATAATTAAATTTAAAGGAAAGCAATCTAATCCAATTAAAGTCACCTCAGGAGTTCCACAAGGCTCTCACTTAGGCCCTCTATTGTTTGTTTTATACGTGAACGATATCTCCTTTATTCTCGAAAAACTGAAAATACTAATTTATGCGGACGATATGAAACTTTATTTGGAGATAAGAAATGCCGAGGATATTAATACATTTCAAAACGAAATGCGAATTTTCCACTTGTGGTGTCAAAAAAGCCTCTTACAACTGAACGTGAAAAATGTAATTCAATAACCTTTAGTCGAAAACGACAAACACCGAATGTTGAGATTACCTTAGGAAATCAGACTGTAGTAAAATGTGAAAGAATTAGGGATTTAGTAGTTATATTAGATTCAAAGTTAAATTTTATTGATCATTATAACACAAAGCTAACAACATGCACAGTTTTATAAAACGCTTTAGCTATCATTTTGAAGATCCTTATACAATAAAAACATTATATATTGCATATATTAGGTCGATATTGTAATATTGCAGTTGTTTGAAATAAATTATATTATTATTAATTATTAAGCTATTGGATACCATCCTAATCAAAATGAACTCCGACATGAAGTCGTCTATTGAACTTATTCAATCCACTGAACTATAAAATGTGCTTTCCGTTTAGCTCATATTTCCCGTAACACATACACACATATATTTTTGATATAAATAGTGATTCATGCAACTCTGTAAGTTTAGTTTTTAAGATATCAGTCGATTATATAAGTTGAAGTGCGACCTACGTTGTTTAACCGCTAAACCTCCGAACTCCCTAAAATTAGCGTCCGTGAACCTTATCCGCCAGTGATAAAACATAATGGTGCCGAAACCCGGGGCTCGTGTCGCCGGAAAATAAACTTTTATGCGGAAAAGATTTAACGATTCTAATCGAGCCAGTTATCGTGAACGTAGTAATTCTCAAATAGTGAACCGTATATTTGTCGAAGTGGTGCTTGATCGAGTGCGAACACGTGTTAGTGGGTAAAGGAACAAATCGAAGGAACATCATACAGGTACGCTCATGCTACCATTCTGTAAATTCCATGCCGGAGCGATGAACCGATCAATGAACCCCAAACGCCAATCTCGTCCGGCGGCTAGCCGACTAAAAATTCTTTACCGTAAAAGATCCACCATTTTGGGATCGGCAAATTTAATACGCGATTTTATTGATAATTTCGAATTATTCCAAAGCACTCAAGTTCAAGTTCGAATTGATCTCCTGGATGATTTATGGAGACAATCGGTTGTGTACCGGTATCTCGTATGAATTCATACTCTGTTCCATTCTGGATCATCTGACAGCCAAAAGTTAGATAGTATGGTGAATATTTTGTAGATTCATGGACCAAAGTCCGAATGGCATTTGCTATTTGTGGCAGATTATCTGACCACGCTTTGTGATTCCCTTTTAGGGTGGCCCTAATAGCAGTTGTGATAACTTTGTTCACCATCTCTGTGTTATTTACTTTTACTTGGGGATGATAAGAGGTAATCAATGCTTGGATCCATATTGTTGTATTAATTTCGTGAACTCATTAGATGTATATTAGGAGCCATTATCGGTTAATACCATATCTGGTGCACCGAACAATAAGAACACATTCTATTCGAGGAATGTTGTTAGTGTTGCAGGTGTAGCTTGACGAAAAGGTTGAATTAGTATGAACTTCGTAAAGACATCTGTAACTAATAATATACATGTATTTCTCCCCTTTCCGGATGGTGGCAATGGCCCAATATAATCTAATGTTATAAGCTGCCATGGATAACTACAGTACTTTTTTTGTGATCCCATCGGTGGTGTAGGGTTTATGTTGATACTTTTGGACGTCTTACATCGTAACCAATTGCGACAAAACTGCTTTGTTCTCGTTGCCATTTTTGGCCAAAATTTTTTTCTTTTAGCTTATTTAAAGTCTTATCGTAACCCAAATGAGCTGGCTCATGAGCGGTACTAATTAACTCTGTTCGTTCTAATAGTGGTGGATAGTATTTCCATTCGAAGCGTTTATCTACGAACTTCGCCCTTTCATCGACGTGTTTATAAATCTTATCTCCTGAAACCACGTAAGATTTTAAATTTTCTGGGTTCCTTTTAATATTTTCCATCATGTCGGCGTATTCTTGGTCTATGTGTTGAATAGATTCAATTCGTGAAAGGTAGTCCGCTAATGCATTTTCTTTTCCTTTCCGATATGACAAAACGAAGTCGTATAACTGTAACTTCAGCGCCCGCCTTAGCAAACGAGAATTAGCGTTTGCGGCTGAAATTGAAAAAAGCCATGTGATACTTTTTGCATCTGTGATCACCGTAAATGTTGATCCTTCAGTGTAGTACCTGAAGTTTTCTATTGCTAGCAAAACAGCTAGACATTTCTTTTCAGTAGCTGAATACTTTCTCTGGGTGGTGAAAAGTTTTTTACTGAAGTACCCAACGATTCGTTTTCCCTCATGTGAGTCCTGTAATAGAGCTGCTCCCACAGCCAATTAGGAGGCATCTGTTTCGATGGTAAATTGACGTGAATAGTCTGGATTAGCTAAAACAGGAGTCGATGTTAAAACAGATTTTAGTTCGCAAAGTGCGTGTTCTGCTTCCTCTGACCACTTGAATTTTTTGGACTTTTTTAATAAGTCGGTAATCGGTGCTGTTAGATGACTATAACTGTTAATAAACTTTTGATAGAATCCCATGATTCCCAACAATCTCCTAACTTCCCTCACTGTTTTCGGTCTGGGATAATTTAATATTGGTTCCAACTTTGCACTATCTATGGCAAGCCCATTCTGGGTAAGCAGGCAGCCAAGGTAGCGGACCTGTTTTCGACAGAACCTACTTTTTTCTACTGAAATCGTCAGTCCTGCTTTCCTCAATCGAATGGCCACTTCTTTTAGCAGCCTGAAGTGATCTGCCAAGATTTCCGTAGCAAGTATTATATCGTCCAGGTATATAAAGACGTATGGCTCCAAATCAAACCCGATCGCCAAGTTCATTAGCCTACTCGTCGTGAATGGTGCATTCTTGAGACCGAACGGAACAACCTTAAATCTAAAGAGGCCTTTTGGCGTTCTGAAGGCTGTGAAATTTCGCGAACTTTCTTTAAGGGGATCTGAAAATATGCATCCTTTAAATCGATTATGCTGAAGTATTTTGACCTCTGAAGTTTATGGAATATTTCTGACATATTTCGCATGGAATATGCGTCCTTATTCGTAACTGCATTGATTCGGCGTGAGTCTAGACAAACGCGTATCTTTCCATTTGCTTTCCTAACTGGTACGAGGGGACTAGCCATTTCTGTTGTGCACTCCTCGATAACGGCATGATCTTTCCAGCGTTCTAGCTCCATTTCGATTTTCTCCCAAATTTTCGGAGAGTACCGATACATCGGAAGGTCTCTCATTTTTGTACCTTCGTTAAGTTCGATTTCGTGTTCTATGAGACTGGTACGACCCAGTCGTTGTTCGCTGGTGCAATCGAATAATTTCAATGTTTCTTTTATCTTTTCCCTTTCCTGTGTGGTCAAGATGTGTTCCGTCTCAACTGATTCGATTGCTTCCTCTGGATCCAGGGGCAAATCTAATGTGAGGATATGTAGTGAATCGTCTTCTTCGGGATGAGCCTGAATATGAAGTTCCTCTTTAGCATTTGAGGGTTCAAAAAAAAAGACAGATAGCGATATGTTTACATTATTATTAATTAAGTCGATTTTTGGTTCAACCTTCAATAGGTTGATGACTGGTTTTCCTTCAGGTTGTCCAAGTAAGGTCCAAATCATTAATTTTATTATCGAACAATATCATTGGTCGTATTTGGAATGCCTTCCAAAAGCCTATTACCAATATTAGCGGTTTTCGTATTTGTGGAACCACCAGTGTGGGGACCACTCTTGTATCGCTTCCTAGCGTGTAAGGTACATTCACGTAGCCTAAGCACGTATGTTCCGTATCATCAGCTGTACATATTTTAATGTTTGATTTTAAAATCTTTAGCCCATGTGACTCAAGTATGCCTAAAGATCCGATTACACTTACTCCTGCACCTGAATGTAGAAGTGCAACTATTTCTGTACCAAAGATATTTACTTTAATATGGGGACAAGCGCTAGGATTGACTCGTATTTCCAAGACCGAGTTCTCTACCGAGGACAAAACCCTTTTCTTGGGAATCGTTTCCACAGGCGAGATGATTGGATTCCCTGGCAAACATCCCGCATTTAGTTTGTCGACTGCTCATTGGTGTGTGACGAATTCTAGCTCATGAACGTGTGTTTGTTCTCGCACGTTCTTGTGGTTCTGCCTAATTTACCACACGCATAGCAGAATATCAGCTTTGGAGCAGTGCATTCTCTACATATGTGTCCAGACTTTTGGCAATTCCAGCAGACGGCTGTTTTAGTCGCTGGCGGTTGCTTATGTGGGCTTCGAAATTGGGTTGTGGTGGGTTGATTCGATTGTGGAATATGACGTTGTGTATTCGGCGGTTTCCTCTGCACCATCGTTACCGTTATTTCTTCTCCTTTAGAGTAATCACTATCTGATTCTCGTGTTTCGATATGGTGTATGTCATTTCTGGTGCCAACCATGGGTTTGTAAAAGCTAGGATCGTTTTCATCGATTCTGTGGTTCAACTCTATTAACGTTTCCAAATCGTCTACGTCCATAACCGAAAGTCTTGAACGATAATGAGGTCTCATGTTTTCCCAAATCAATTCAAAGAGCGTTTCCGAAGAAAACGGTCGCTGAAGGCATTGGTTTAGTTTTTCGACTTCTGTCACGTAGGCCACAAAAGTATCTCCTCGCCTTTGTTTTAGTTATCTTATCTGGGCCCTGATTCATCTTCCCGGGTGAACCACCAATCATACGCTTCACCCTTTAGTCTGTGGAGAATATTTCGCAGCAGTTCACTGCTCGAAACACCTTCATGACGTGTCAATTTTTTACGCGCTTTAAAAAGTCTTCTACTTGGATTGACATGTTGTCAGCTGCAAAATTTAGATCCCAATATTCGACTCTTGACCGCTTATAATAACTTCGATCTCTACTAGGACTGCTATTAGAATCCTACGAATAGTGATGTCTCCTGCCAAATGAATTAAAACTTCTGTGGACTCTGTCTTCTCTTCTGTCCCTGTTTCTCTCGGTACCGTGGTCGATCCCAGTTCTGTTGCTTCTTTTTTTTTCTCTCTCTCTCTCTCTCTCTCTAATTCTCGGTGGTCGCCTCGAACTGTGTTCCTCCTGGATGCCTCGCGAACGTCTCTCCGCATTCACTTCGCTACTACTACCGCTGTTTTCCCTTCTGTTGAGCATACGATTTTCCCTTACCGACCGATTGTTTTCGACATTTATCTGTCGCTGTCTATGACTCGCTTCGACGTTGAGCCGATAAGGATCAGAGCCAGTTTTAGCTCCTTTACCTAGCTGCTCTTGTCGACTATCGTATTTGCGCCCTGTATCTAATTTGTCTTCACTTGAAGCATATTGTTTTCGTTCAATGCGCTTATTACTGCTATACTCGAAACGAGAATCCTTACTGAAAGCGCCTCTTGGATCTGACTTCTGCGTTTCGGCAAGATCCAATCCCAGTAACATCGTTTGGATTCTATCGGACTCCTGCGCGTTTGTCGATGTTATCTTAATCTTTCTCCAGGGTAGATTTTCAATAGAACCCACCGTGTCGAGTCGCTTCCCGAATGGAGGGAATTCAGTCGGCGTAATCCCGGTTGTGCCTAGTTGTTCTTCCTCCTTCTCTGACCCTTTTTCTTCTTCTGATGCTACTGATGCTCTGTAACGAATCCCTTGTTTGTACTCTCTCAACATATCTTAAATTTGCTAAAAAATTTGCCGTTTGACACCCTCCTGATTCTCGTCCTCTACAACAGCAGTTGCCGCACGAATCAGATAGTGGCGCAATCTTGAAATTAATACACGATCAAAGTTTTTTCTTAACCCACCTGCGATTGCATGCACATTGGTTTAAATGACTTTACGCTCATCCATAATATTAGGGTTACCGGAGTGTGAGGTGTGATTTTTATTGTCCTCTTTAAACAACCGTCTCAATAACCTTTTTTTATCATCCAAGTTCTCCCTGCGATCTACTGTCTCATTTCGCAGTCGCAGTTCGAAATTAATCTCATTTTCAGTGAGATGATCTGCCGAAGGCAAAATATGAATTCCAGACATGATTATCTCTTAACAGTAACTAAATAATTCAAATTTAAGTTTCAAAGTATGTTTAGCCCAAACCCAAAAAGGAAAGCAATAAGAATAAAATGGAAAAACAAATCAATTCAATTTAAATTCAATAGACCCTTAATATAATTAACACTTTCACCAAATTAAAACTAAAAAAAAAATAAAAATTCAATAAAAAATGATTGTTGAAAATGGAAATATTTTAAATATTCGTTCAATGTAGCTATTTTGCAAATAAAATCGCTAGAACGTTAAACTGTAAAGTTTTGCTATTTGCGTCAATTGAATTGATTAACCGAAAATTTGAATTTTTGACGTTGGGCGCCGATGTAACCGTTCACACTACGAGTCCCGAAAGTTATTGGTAAACTCGGTGGCTTATGCGCTACTCTCGCTATCGAGAGACCACCGGTCGTTTTCGCTTGCCCGACTATTTTTTTAGAACTCCTCAGGGGACGACTCGAACGGCTAATCTAAATTCAATCTTAAATTCGCCAAATTAAACTCGCCAAGGTAAAGTCGCCAAATCAACCGCCAAACTGTTTCGCTCGTTTGGTTAACGCAGGAGGTACTGTAAAGAACCCTTTCGGTTCAAACTCAAACACAAAAGAATGTAACTGAATAAAGTATGGTTTTATTAAGGTAACGGAACTGATTTTAATAAAAATGAAACGTATAGCGACTTGATCTAATTTGAAAATTTTTACTATTAAAGTTCGTTCGTATCGGACAGTTTTGCTCTAATGGTGGAAATAAAAAACAGTCATGGCCATGATAGGGTTTCCACCTACCAGCACGCAGGTTTTGCTGCCGACGATGACGGGCGATGGCTGCTGACGGAACTAATGGCATTGACGAATGGAATGCCACCAGCTGTATTCGATGGCGACGACTGCAGATGCCACCAAGCGTGATGGCGGCTGACGAAGCTTCGGCGGTGAGAACGATGGCGGCAAAAAGAACGCTCGCAAAGGTAGATGCGACGCCTGACGTTCGACTCGTGTGCGATATGGCCGAAATTAAAGTTGCGGAGGGTGACGCGGCTGGACGGAAGCTTCCGATTTATTCTCACGAGAGCAAACGTGACGACACAAGGGACGTACGTTCCCCGGGAAAGTCTTTCACGGAGGCCAACGTGTTCTGGATGACCTTCGCGCACTAAGATTCCGCTACGGACCACCTCAGAACGGAATGAAGCCGCCCGTTTCAGACTCGGCACCTCGGTACGCTTTCGGTTACGTACGGGTCGAGGGCCGGCTCTCGAACTTCGACCCACGAGGCAGTGTAACGTAGAAATCGAGTCGGCACTCACAAGCGGTTATTGGATGACGCCTCCTCTGGCGCCGTGGACTTCCGATGGTCCAAATTACTCCAGCCCGTACAATATAAAGCGCCCGTTGGACGAGCGCTGCTTTCCAACGCGAACTCACATTAGCAATTTTTAATTATAATTTCATGAGAAAAAAACGTTACCTTTCTTGTAGTAATCTGAGGCAAAGCTCAGAAGTTGGACGCTATGACCGGTTTTTGGTCGAAAGAACTAAACCAGAAATACCGAAAAGAACTATTAAAAAAAAGATGGGTGGGTAATGTCTAGGACATAACCGGAGTGTCGTGACTACTCGTTTGACTTGTAATTCAAATCGAATGATACTCAATGAAATATGTGGGAATGTTTCAAGTTATTCTTCATAATAATTATGTTGGTTCAGAAAAGAACCTTTGTTGTTGGCGTCTGCGTTGATAGGGGATGCGCTGGATTCTAAGCTCGTTGAGACATTCATTCATGTAATGAACAAATTTCATATTTTCTTGCTTTGAAATATCAATGTAAAAATCTCTCGAAACGACCATCGGAATCTTTTTCCTGGCGTACAGAAATGAACACGCTTAGCGAAAAACTAGGGGCGGGTAATGTCCGGGACATAACCACGATGATCATATTCTTAAAATTCTGCTTGTATCTCTTTCAAATGGCCAAATGTTACGCATTAAGTTCGATTCACCGGGCTCAGCGAAATTTTCCTGGGTACGCTTTTCCCGTTCATTAGTATATTCAGCAAAACAATTTTATTACCGAGTTCTCCGCATTGAATACAGGTCAATAATTTCATATAATGATTTCAACAAGCAGACAATGAACATGTATGACAGGTGGGAGTGTTCTGAAGTGTTTTAGTGGAGGTAACAACATTTTACAATGATTCTCCTTAACCCTGCAAAACCACGGGGTTGGCAGTAGAGGGTTAAGTTGTTTGGAAGAGATGACAGTTAATATATGATAACTAAAAATATAAAATTGTTCTATAAATTGCAAAGTTATTGCCGCGTTGACCTGGAAATTTGTCATTTCATTCATATAGGAACAATCATTGAAATTATGTCAATTTATGCTTTGCAAGATTTAAAATAACTTCGAAGTGTGGTCACGACACTCCTGTTATGTCATATGCATTACCAACCCATCTTTTTCCATTTTTCATTCGTCCTAATAAGGACGGTTTGTAGATAACTATGTCGATACAAGACGAGAATCTTTTGAAACAATTCAAACCTTGCCGACGATTGTTTTTACTGCGTACATACATACGATCATTCCCCTTTCGCAGCTCACACCGAATGAGCACGCTTAGAATCAAGGCATTTCTATTTCTTGACTTTACAATGCAGATGGGAGGCCATCCATTTGTTCGATAAATGAAAATATTTTCATCATTCGTTTTGGTGTAGCTACCGCTTAGTGGCAGAGTTGCCACATTCAATGATTTTCTTGGAAGGATTTGCAAAAACCTTCGGGTTTGTAGATTAGAAAAAACATTTTCATGTGATTCACTGGTAAAAGTACAGAATTAACAAAGGCAATCTTAATACTAGTTAATAAAAGAAACTTTCTAATTAAATTCTTCTTTCCATTTTGCATTCGTCCTTATAAGGACGGTTTGTAGATAACTATGTTGATACAAGACGAGAATCTTTTGAAACAATTCAAACCTTGCCAACGATTGTTTTTACTGCGTACATACATACGATCTTTCCCCTTTCGCAGCTCATACCGAATGAGCACGCTTCGCATCAAGGCGTTCCTATTTATTGACTTCACAATGCAGATGGAAGGCCATCCTTTTGTTCGATAAATGAAAATATTTTCATCATTCGTTTTGGTGTAGCTTTCGCTTAGTGGCAGAGTTGCCACATTCAATGATTTTCTTGGAAGGATTTGCAAAAACCTTCGGGTTTGTAGATTAGAAAAACATTTTCTTATGATTCACTGGTAAAAGTACAGAATTAGCAAGCGCAAACTTAATACTAGTTAATAAAAGAAACTTTCGAATCAAATTCTTTTTCCATTTTGCATTCGTCCTAATAAGGACGGTTTGTAGATAACTATGCTGACACAAGACGAGAATCTTTTGAAACAATTCAAACCTTGCCGACGATTGTTTTTACTGCGTACATACATAAGATCTTGCCTCTTTCGCAGATCACAGCGAATGAGTACGCTTTGCAGCCTTCGATGTTTTGGTGGCATTTTTAGTGGCAGTTACTACCACCTTTTCAGTGGCTGCGTTTCTTAGCCTTTGGCTTTTTGGCCTTCTCACCGCCACCACCTCCACCAACGTTTTTCTTCTCTCCGGTGGTAGCCGATTTGATTGGTCGTCCGATGCAGCTTCTCACGACCACGCACGTCTGTTATGCACTGCGTCTTACACACGTCTGGCTTTGAGAAAAGTTGCGACACCCCTATTTATTGGTTTTATCATTAATGTTGATTCTCATTTTAAGTAGTTTTTATTTAAACAAATTTTATATAGCAAACAACGTATCAGTAGCAAGCATTGAACGTTTTCCTTCCGATTTATGAAACAAGATTGGCAATCCGTTTAGTAGAAGAAAAGTTATTAAGGTTCAAAATGTAACGCTTTCGCTAATATGCAACACTATCGCTTTCTCGCTCGTTCTCGTGGCGTGCATGAGCCTTTCCTTCCGGCTTCTAATGGCATAACAAACACTAATATGCCGGCTTTCCTCCACCAACTGCTCTCGTCAAGCAACCCAATACGAATAATCATAGGAACAAACTTGTAGTGGACCTATATATAAACTTTTCATTATTTTATTGTTCGGTTCCTGCACCATATTGACGGCTCTGTGCTGATGGGCTGAAAATTTTCACTTTTCCGAGTCGTTTTCGAAAGATTTTTCAAAACACTATTTTTCCGTGGATAATGAATGTCCAAAATTTAATACAACATTGGTACAAATATTTTCGACAAAATGCCGAAGAAATTGATTAAATCCATTCAGTACAACAAAAGATATAAACGTTCAAAATCTTACATCATTTTTCTTCCGAAATTTTGAAGAGGGGGCCCTATATTTAAAGGTAAGTCGTTAGTCACGACAAAAATTAAGCTAAACTCACACTTCACTAAATCACCTCTATAACTCTGAACTCAGTTTCAAATAAACGAATTTAAGCACTACGAAACGCGTCCAGAACTTCTGGATACCAGCCGAACTGTTAACGAAATGAGCGAGTAGTTCAAATTCCTCGTCTACGAAACCTCCTACGAAGATGGCGATTTTTTGATGTGGCGGTTATATACATAATTGACGCGAAAATAATCTCCATAACACAACGTGGTTCATTTCATCTTTTTCCAATAGAGATAATAGCCATCTTATAGCGTTACGTTTAGCCAAGACATAACCCTTGTAGTAAAATTATGGCGACTTTCCGAGACGCCTTCTCTTCGGTTTGTTTTTGTATGGCATCTAAACTCAGCTATACTTGATTTATTGTAATGCATAATTTAAATTTATCTTTGCAATAATTGTCGCAAAACATAAAACCGTTACACAGTATCGAGTGTAGCTTCGGGGGGACATATACCCTCCTTGGCATTACTTGGAGAAACAGTCGTGGTGTCATCAGGATTTGGGTTGCTCATCGCTAGACGAGGGACGGCAGCGGAACTGGAGCTGTGTTGTCCATCGACTGACTGGAAACGGATATTTCTTTGAGGGGGAGCAATATCGAGTGTAGCTTCGGGGGAACATAAACCCTCCTTGGCATTACCTGGAGAAACAGTCGTGGTGTCATCAGGATTTGGGTTGCTCATCGCTAGACGAGTGACGGTAGCGGAACTGGAGCTGTGTTGTCAATCAATTGACTGGAAGCGAAAATCTAGAGTAACAATCGTGGTGTCATCAGAGTCTGGGTTGCTGATCGCTAGACGAGTGACGGCAACGGAACTGGAGCTGTGTTGTCCATCGATTGACTGGAAGCGGAAATATCTTTGAGGGGGAGCAGTATCGAGTGCAGCTTCGGGGGGACATATACCCTCCTTGGCATTACCTGGAGAAGCAGTCGTGGTGTCATCAGGATTTGGGTTGCTCATCGCTAGACGAGGGACGATAGTGGAACTGAAATTCGCTGTCAATCCATCACAATTGAGGGAAAATATTGGGAACTCCTGATCAGACGAATGTAATTGCTATAGACCTTGATGTTGCCGTCTTCTATCTACCATTTGTTTGTATACTGTGCACTCGCTACTATAAGCACAGATTCGAGTGTGAGCACAGATACGGGCGATCTCTTATGCTTATGCTTATGTGCACTCGCTACTATAAGCACAGTGACTCGTAACAAGGCCTAACCCACGAGTCTTGTTCATCCTGTCGGAGTTGATACAGCACATAAAGGCAGAATCAAATTCATATGCCCTGTGATTTCCTGCACATTTGGAACATGTCTGGTCTTTTTTACATTCAGTGCTTTTGTGGCCATAATTGCAGCACTTGATGCAACGTATAATACCGAAGCATTCCACAATCCTACATCTTTCCCAATCAATATTTACTCAACCATCTTCTACCAAGGCATCATGTGCGTTTTGGTCAACCTCCACAATGATGTTGTGTGAGGTAAATTCTGTGCGCTTATTTGTAAAACAGGTAATCATTTTGAATTCATTCACTTTCACACTGTTTTGTTCTACTAGGCGCTCTAAAGGTTCTTTCTCTTCCAGTTTTTCAGCTACACCCAGAATGTTCAGCCGCGGTCGATTCGACTTCGGAACAGCAACTTCAT
Organism: Topomyia yanbarensis; assembly: GCF_030247195.1. Classification (NCBI taxonomy): domain Eukaryota; kingdom Metazoa; phylum Arthropoda; class Insecta; order Diptera; family Culicidae; genus Topomyia; species Topomyia yanbarensis. The sequence goes on from NC_080671.1 coordinate 281,747,838, forward strand.
AGCCCTCCCCACACTTTTCCTTCACTGACTCTATCAAAGATTGAATTGCTTCAACATTCTTCAGCCCTAGAATCACCGAACCTCCGTTTCCGTTTCGCACTGTTTGAATTCGTCTGGCAACGCGGTCAAGATTTGCCTTTAGAATGTCATTAGTATCCCTTGCAGATTTACGACTTTCTTTTGGACGAACAATTAAAACTGACTTCGTTTCCTTTCTCGGAAAGTCACTTTTCGTCCTCTTCTTCAGTATATTGGCAAACGTTTCACGCTCAGAAGCGGGAGTTTCCAGGTTCTCTACAATTTCTTCTGTTTCATATTCATCATTTCTAACATCAAGACATTCCAACTTCCGTTTTTTCCTCGACCGTGTATTAGGGCCATCGGTGGTCGGTACTAGATTACATTTCTTGCTAGGTGAACATTGCTTGGTGCACGACTCTACAGTTCCTTCTATTGCTTTTCTTCCTTGGTCAATTAACTGTATTAAATCTTCCTTCCTTCTGCTTCGCTTTTTATTTTGTCGGTTATAGTTTCTCGCACACATTTAACCCTCTCTTCTAGAGCTATCATTATTTCACAGTTCCCATTAAACTTTTCCAACATCTCGTTGCAAATAGTAATCATAAGATTAAAATCACTCTGATGCTTCCGACATGGGTGGCACATGTACTTTAGCCCACGGTTTGCATTCAATGCATTTAGACCTGCTTCATCAATTTTTTCCGAACATTTTAGATGTTTCACTAGACGCGGACCAAAGCAGAAAACTTTTTTACCATCTTCTTTGATCGGCCGCGTACACACTCCGCACTGCATTGTCATCGACATTTTAACTACAGCGGCCGGTTGCTGATGCTTGACCCGTAGGTCGTGTGAGCAGCAGCACCGCAAGAACAAACATTACGATCACCTAGCGTTGGACGTTTACAATCTTTCACGCTAATTTAACAAAGAACCTGATAGTTTCACGTAAAACACTCTATACCACGGGAAACCTCGTATCACAATCTTCAAACAGATATTAACATCTATGTAAGAGATCGTCTAAAACACGGATTAATTATCATCGAAAGAACTGTGAATCATCGCACGCGTGACTGTTATTCCATTTGACTCGACTTTTGAAGAACGCATTCAACGGCGCAAGCTGGGATGCCATCGCGTTCTCGTTACTTCCAGAACCGCGTACTGCTATACCAGACCGATGCCGGTCAGAAAAGGGTTCCAATTACCGCCGGAGTCCCGCAGGGCTCGATCCTAGGCCCGGTGCTATGGAACCTCATGTATGACGGGGTTCTGAGACTGAAGTTCCCTCCTGGGGTCAAGATCGTTGGCTTTGCCGACGACGTAACCTTGGAGGTCTATGGGGAGTCAATCCCTGAGGTAGAAATAACGGCAGAGCACGCGATAAACACGGTGGAGGAATGGATGAGCGCTAGAGGCCTGGAGCTCGCTCAGCATAAGACGGAGGTAGTTATCGTCAACAACCACAAGTCGGCACAACATGCAGTTAGCCATGTGAGAGAAGTCGTGATCACTTCACAGCGAAGTCTGAAGTCTCTCGGAGACATTATAGATGACAAGCTGACCTTTGGCAGCCACGTCCACTATACATGCAAAAGAGCGTCGACTGCTATTGCGGCACTATCGAGAATGATGTCCAACAGCTCAAAGGTGTGCGCCAGTAGACGTAGGCTACTGGTAGGCGTTGCCATATCTATCCTCAGGTACGGCGGCCCATCATGGTCAAGAGCACTGAGGGTAACCAGTTACCTACACAAACTGGACAGCACCTACCGCGTGATGTGCCTCAGAGTGATATCTGCCTACCGCACGGTATCACACGATGCCTCCTGCGTGATAGCGAGCATGATGCCAGTCGGACTGGTCATCCGAGAAGATGCGGAGTGCTTCGAGCTACGTGGAAATAGAGGAGCCCGCGAGCGCACCAGGGTGACCTCGGTCGCCAGATGGCAGCGTGAGTAGGATAACTCCTCGAAAGTTAGGTGGTCCCACCGGCTGATACCTAACATATCGAGCTGGGTGGGCAGACCCCATGGGGAAGTTCACTTCCATCTGACACAATTACTGTCAGGCCATGGCTGCTTCCGACAGTACATCCAAAGGTTTGGGTACGCGGAGGTCCACGCCTGCCCTGACTGCTCAGGTGTAGACGCAACTGCCGAACACATACTGTTCGTATGTCATCGGTTGGACAGCGAAAGAAGAGCAATGCTTGACGTCTGTGGCTGGGACACAACCCATGATACCCTTATTCAGCGGATGTGTCAATCAGTGGAGAAGTGGAACGCAGTCTCGGCTACAACCACCCAGATTGCCTGTAGGCTACAGGTAATCTGGTGCACCGAGCAACAGACGACGGGCACGGTTAACTAGTGATTGGTTAGTTGGAGCGAAAAAGGCCGAGCGCAGGAAGGTGAGTGAATGGTCTGTTCATGCTGAGGTAGGTTTGGCGCAGCGACTGGCAACCGCGTAAGGGGTAAACCCAGCCACCCCGAAGCAAGGCAGAAGAGCGAGTGTACAGCCGTATATGTGGACTGCCTCATGCCGAAATGGGAGGGTCGTAGTATGTTGGGACTTAGCTATCGATGCCTCGTGGCGTGGCAGAGGAGCGAAAGGGTGAGCATCCAAGTCAGTCTCACACGGTATGTTAAGGGTGAGCACAAAAGTCAGCCTCAAATGGTATGTTAGAGGTGAACACAAAAGTCAGCCTCACAAGGTATGAAAACGGTGAGCATCCAAGTAAGCCTCACATGGTATGCCAAAAGTGGGACCTAAGAAAAATGTCCCATATGGGATTCCAGGGGGAGCGACAGGGGTATAATAGAGTGGTACGATCGAGAGTGAACCTGGTGATAGGGTGAGCATCCAAGTCAGCCTCACATGGTATGTTAGAGGCTAGCACAAAAGTAAACCTAGCAAGGAATGAAAAGGCGAGCACACAAGTCAACCTCGCAAGGAACGAAAAAGGTGAGCACAAAAGTAAGCCTCATGTGGAGTGTTTGAGAGTGAATCAAGGTGTGACAGAGAGAGCACCCAAGTAAGCCTCATACAGGACGTATGAACGCGTGAGCAAGAGTGAACGATACACCAAGTACAGCCACCCCCCCGGAAGTAATACCGAGAGGTAGTCCCTGGGGGGACCAGTGGCGGAGCCCAATGGAGTTTAGACGGTATTAATGGCTGCGTCACCATTCGAGCCCGACACGCCCCCAGTGCACCCCGTGCGGTAGCTTGGACTCAACCAATAGCACGTGTATTGAGCTAGGACGTAAAGGTCTTCTCCATTGTAAAAAAAACCCCAGTACTCCGCTAGTGAATGACGGATCTCAATAGTAGCATGTCTATAGTAACATACGTACCTGTAACTATTGAAAACCAGAGCTACAGGTCCAAAGCCCTGGAAAAGGAGGATGATTGCGATGATCTGTGCCGCGGTCACCACGTAAAGCAAAATAGGTCATAACCCCGATTCCAAGGCGTGAAGCGACCCGTGCCGAGGGATGAGTGATCGAGGGGGTGAAAAAGATGCTCGATCGTTAACGGAGCCTGCAGGGTACCTGGGCAACCCCCACAATAAGCGTCCCTTACCACGTTACTGCAGAGGTCTGGCATGGCGGACCATTCTTTCTCGCGCAACTCGTGGGAATCAATATGAGTGAAGTAAACAAAAACAAACATCAAAAAACGGAGGTGCCGAACCCCTTTGCTAGAGGCGAGATCTCACACCCCCCCCCCCATGAGGAGAGTAGTGGAACGACGAGTACTGTATCCGATAGCACCAGTGACCTCCCCGCAGTGGTAGATAATAGCCCTACCAACGCGCTGGACGGGCCACTATCAGCGATACGCAAAGTGGTGGAGCAGCTCGATGCAATAATCGAGTTCACTAGTGCGAAACAAAATATTAGCAAGTAGCTGAAACAGAGCCTGCTGATGCTCCGGAAAGCTGTTCGTATCGCAAGACAGGAACAGCAGGCTTACGCCAAGAGGGTGGAATGTCGGGAGAAGTCCGACAGAGGAACCCAGACAGTGGCCTCCAAGAGGGAGGGAAGAGAGAAGGCCGACATAGGCATTCAGACAGGGGCCTTCCCCTTCCCCTTCTATGGAGCAGCCATGTCGCTCGAAGCGGCGGCTGAGTTCCCCTCGAAGAGCAAAACCAAGCGCAAGACGGCGTCAAACGCTAAGCGCCCTAGGAGGTCACCAGGCGAGGGTGAAAAAACCAACACCACACGGCGTGTAACCGTTAAGGCCAAACGCCGTTTGGTCGAGGTAAACCGGGGCGAGAATGCTTCCGCTGGGCAGAGAGAAGGCACCAGCAACTCGGTGCAACCGGGGCAGGGGAGCGTAAACCCCTGGACGCTGGTTATCAAGAAGAAGCCGGCACCGACACCGGAGGTACCGCGGCCCGCGAAAAAGGCCAAGGACAGAGGCGAGGCCTTGTGGTTAAAAACCGACAAGGACGAATACGCCGACGTCCTAAAGTCGATGAGGGCAGCCGAAAGCCTCTCGGCCCTCGGGCAAGACGTGCGCAGCGTGAGACGCACCAACATAGGCGAAATGCTTCTGGTGCTGAAGCGAGGCGCACAATCTAGTGCAGTGTACAAGGCCTTGACCCAAGAGGTCCTGGGTGAAGGCGCCCAGGTCAGGTCGTTAGGAGCGGAAATGACTCTCCAGTGCAAGCATCTGGACGAGTTCACGACCGCAGACGATGTCGTCGCAGCCGTCAAGGAGCAATGCGACGTGATAATCGAGCGGGCCTCTGTGCGTTTGAGAGGGAGACCATCCGGCACCCAAGTAGCCTATCTCAGGCTACTGAAGGCGGATGCCAAAAAGGTTACCGTGATAGGTAAACTGAAGATCGGCTGGTCGGTATGCCCAATTAGCATACCCCAGCCGCCTTCAGTGGATAGGTGCTATCGGTGCCTTGAGTCCGGCCATAAATCTTACGAGTGTAAGGGCACAGACAGGAGCAAACTATGTCGTCGCTGCGGCGAGGAGGGGCATAAGGAGCGGGGTTGCACTAAGGCGCATAAATGCTTTATCTGCACCGCTAAGAAGCAAGCCCGTAATCATGCTATGGGTGGACCTTCGTGTCCCTTCGTTGAGGCAAATAAGAAGAAGCCGTGAACGTCACACAGCGGAATCTTAACCATTGTGCAGAAGGCCAACAGCTGTTGTGGCAGTCGGTCTCGGAGTCGAGGACAGATGTCGCCCTCCTATCAGACCCGTACAACATCCCTGCCGGTAACGGCAACTGGGTGTCGGACGGGCCTTGGATGGTGGTAATCTGTACAACGGGACGGTTCCCGGTTCAAGAGGTAATACACTCCTCGCCCGAGGGTGTTGCGATTGCCAAGATCAATGGTGTGTTCTATTGTAGCTGCTACGCTCCACCAAGGTGGCCCATAGAACAGTACAACCAAATGATCGACAGGCTCTTATCAGACCTAGTGGGCCGGAAACCGGTAGTCGTAGCGGAAGACTTTAACACTTAGACAGTGGAGTGGGGCAGCCGTTGTACAAATAGCAGGGGTCAAGCGCTAATGGAGGCGCTTGCGAAACTCGATACTGTGCTAGCTAATAATGGCTCCGCTAGTACATTCCGTAGAAACGGGATGGAGTCATGGATTGACGTAACATTTGCCAGCCCGAGTCTGGCTCCAGCATGGAATGGAGGGTAGACGAAGGCTACACCCATAGCGATCATTTAGCAATCCACTTTAGGATCAACTATGGTGTGCAGCATCCGAGGGCGGGAGATCCCTGTCAGATACGCGCGTGGAAGTCCAATCACTTCGACAGCGAAGCTTTCACCGCGGCCCTGGGACTGGATGCCAACACCGACAGTCTAAGCGGGGATGCGCTGGTAGCTGTTGTATAACGCGCGTGCGACGCCACTATGCCGAGAACAACTCTGCCAAGAAAAGGCAGATGCCCGGTATACTGGTGGAGTACCTAGATTGCAGCTCTACGATCAGCCTGCCTCAGAGCTAGACGTAGGATGCAAAGAGGATGCAAGAGAGAACCACCGTGAAGTGTTTCGAGCTGCGAAACTGGCCCTTAACAAGGCCATTAAAAGCAGCAAGAGAGCGCGTTTCGACAACCTGTGTGAGAGTGCCAACGCGAATCCGTGGGGTGACGCCTACAGAATCGTGATGGCCAAGACCAAAGAAGGCTCTTCACCCCCAGAACGGTCTTCGGACCGGTTGGCGACAATTATCGAAGCACTCTTCCCGTCTCGAGCCACAAGCCCCTGGCCACCTACACATCGAGACAGTGCGGGCACGGCCGAAATGGTGGCTCCAGTGACAAATGAAGAACTACTCGCAGTGACTAATTCCCTAGCAATGAACAAAGCTCCAGGGCCGGATGGAGTTCCAAACAGCGCTCTCAAGGCAGCGATCATAGCGAACCCGAACATGTTCAGGCTAGCTATGCAGAGATGCCTTGACGAGTGGCGTTTCCCCGATAGATGGAAAAGGCAGAAACTGGTGCTGTTGCCGAAGCCCGGGAAGCCGCCAGGTGACCCATCGGCGTACAGACCAATCTGTCTGATAGACACGACTGGCAAACTGCTTGAGAGGATCATCCTCAACAGGCTAACCCCGTACGCAGAAGGTATGGACGGACTGTCAAGCAACCAGTTTGGCTTTCTTAAGGGTAAGTCCACAGTGGACGCTCTCAACTCAGTGATAAAGACTGCCGAGATAGCGATCCAACGAAAAAGGCGAGGCATTCGATACTGTGCGTTAGTGACACATGACGTGAAGAACGCATTCAACAGCGCAAGCTGGGATGCCATCGCGCTCTCGTTACACCGGCTTAGCCTACTGGTGGGTCTGTACCGGATCCTGGAAAGTTACTTCCAGAACCGCGTACTGCTATACGAGACCGATGCCGGTCAGAAAAGGGTTCCGATTACCGCCGGAGTCCCACAGGGCTCGATCCTAGGCCCGGTGCTAAGGAACCTCATGTATGACGGGGTTCTGAGACTGAAGTTCCCTCCTGGAGTCAAGATCGTAACCTTGGAGGTCTATGGGGAGTCAATCCCTGAGGTAGAACTAACCGCAGAACACGCGATCAACACGGTGGAGGAATGGATAAGCGCGAGAGACCTGGAGCTCGCTCATCATAAGACGGAGGTAGTTATCGTCAACAAACGCAAGTCGGCACAACATGCAGTTATCCATGTGGGAGAAGTCGCGATCACTTCACAGCGGAGTCTGAAGTCTCTCGGAGTCATTATAGAAGACAAGCTGACCTTCGGCAGCCACGTCGACTATACATGCAAGAGACTGCTATTGCGGCTCTATCAAGGATTATGTCCAACAGCTCAAAGCTGTGCGCCAGTAGAAGTAGGTTACTGGTAGGCGTTGCCATATCTATCCTCAGGTACGGCGGCCCGTCATGGTCAAGAGCACTGAGGGTAACCAGTTACCTACACAAACTGGACAGCACCTACCGCGTGATGTGCCTCAGAGTGATATCTGCCTACCGCACGGTATCACACGATGCATCCTGCGTGATAGCGAGCATGATGCCAGTCGGGCTGGTCATTCGGCAAGATGAGGAGTGCTTCGAGCTACGTGGAAATAGAGGAGCCCGCGAGCGTACCAGGGTGACCTCGGTCGCCAGATGGCAGCGTGAGTGGGATAACTCCTCGAAAGGTAGGTGGACCCACCGGCTGATACCTAACATATCGAGCTGGGTGAGAAGACCCCATGGGGAAGTTCACTTCCATCTGACACAATTCCTGTCAGGCCATGGCTGTTTCCGACAGTACCTCCACAAGTTCGGGCACGCGGAGGTCCCAGCCTGCCCGGACTGTCCAGGTGTAGACGAAACTGCCGAACACATACTGTTCGTATGTCCTCACTTCGACGTCGAAAGAAGAGCAATGCTTGACGTCTGTGGCTGGGACACAACCCCTGATACCATTATTCAGCGGATGTGTCAATCGGTGGAGAAGTGGAACGCAGTCTCGGCTGCAACCACCCACATTGCCTGTAGGCTACAGGTAATTTGGCGAACCGAGCAACAGACGACGGGCACGACTAACTAGTGATTGGTTAGTTGGAGCGAAAAAGGCCGAGCGTCTGTCCATGCTGAGACAGGTTTGGCGCAGCGACTGGCAACCGCGTAAGGGGTAAACCCAGCCACCCCGAAGCAAGGCAGAAGAGCGAGTGTATAGGCGTATATGTGGACTGCCTCATGCCAAGATGGGAGGGTCGTAGCGTAGTATGTTGAGACTTAGCTATCGTTGCCTCGTGGCGTGGCAGAGGAGTGAGCATCCAAGTCAGTCTCACACGGTATGTTAAGGGTGAGCACAAAAGTTAGCCTCACATGGTATGGTAGAGGCTAGCACAAAAGTAAGCCTAGCAAGGAATGAAAAAGGTGAGCACACAAGTCAGCCTCGCGTGGTATGTCAGAAGTGGGGCCCAAGAAAAATGTCCCACATGGGATGCCAGGGGTATTGACAGGAGAATAATAGAGTGGTACGATCGAGAGTGAACCAGGTGATAGGGTGAGCATACAAGTCAGCCTCATATGGTATGGGAGAGGCGAGCACAAAAGCAAGCCTAGCAAGGAATGAGTAAGGTGAGCACACAAGCCAGCCTCGCATGGAACGAAAAAGGTGATCACATAAGTCAGCCTCATGTGGAGTGTTAGAGAGTGAATCAAGGTGCGATAGAGAGAGCACCCAAGTAAGTCTCATAAAGAACGTACGAACGCGTGAGCGAGAGTGAATGAGTACATTAAGTACAGCCATCCCCCCAGAAGTAATACCGAGAGGTAGTTCCTGGGGGGAACGATGGTGGAGCCCAATGGAGTTTAGTCGGTATTAATGGCAGCGTCACCATTCGAGCCCGACTCGCCCCCAGTACACACCGTGTGGTAGCTTGGACACCTACTAATAGCACGTGTACTGGGTTAGTACGTAAAGGTCTTCTCCATTGTTAAAAAAAACACCCCCAGTACACCCCGTGTGCTAGCTTGGCATCTACTAATAGCGCTGTTCTGGGTTAGTGCGTAAATGTATTCTCCATTGTAAAAAAAAGACTACCCTTGCTTAACTCCGCTAACGAATGACGGTTCTCTATAGTAGCATGTCTGTAATAACCTACGTACTTGGAACTATTGAGAACCAGAGCTGGTAAAGGAGGATGGTTGTGATGATCTTGGCCGCGGTCACCACGTAAAGCAAAAAAGGTCATAACCCCAAGTCCAAGGTGCCGAGGGATGAGTGATCGAGGGGGTGAAAAAGATGCTCGATCGTTAACGGAGCCTGTGAGGTACCTGGGCAACCCCCACAGTAAGCGTCCCTTACCACGTTACTGCGGAGCTCTGGCGTGCGGACCATTCTTTCTCGCGCAACTCGTGGGAACAATATGAGTGAAGTGAACAAAAACAAAAACGGAGGTGCCGAACTCCTTTGCTAAAGGTGGTTTGATGAGGTCTCCCCCAGTGGGGAGAGTAGTGGAGCGACGGGGGCTGCATCCGACAGCACCAGTGACCCCCCTGCAGTGGTGACGAATTTCGCGCCAACTCTAACAAATGTTGGCAGCACCCTCTCAGATTTTAATGAAACTTTCTGTATATGAGAAATTTTTCACAAAAAGCAACTTTGAATAGTTTGTTTTTCCAAAAATGATCTAGACTGTCTTTTGAAAAGGGCTAAACTTTTTTTACCATTTTTTTCAAATGGCTATAGTCTGAAAATGACTAATCCTACAAAAAATGTTGTAGGAGTGATTTTCACAAAAATTAGTCAAATTTTTTAATAAAAATATTGAATAAATTCTTCATTGACTCCTACACTGAAACAAATCGATTTACGAAAAAAAACTCATTTTTGATTTGGATGAAATTTTGTTGCAAGATATGTAATTATGTTCCCTACCTACCGTCAAAAATTCTAGTTGGGCACTTTCAAGTAAAAAAATATTTGAAAAAAAAATCCTTGTCCAAACTGATTTTTTTTCAGTGTATTTTTATCGAAAACTAAACCAATGAAAGTCATTGTTACCGCGAACGCGACTGATAACCCTACATCGATCGATCATGTTGCGGGGGAATAAACATGACAGAAGGGAAACAAATGATAATTGGGTGGAAAAGAGATATGGAAGAAGAAGATAGAGGGAAAAAAACAAAAGCCAAGATCAGCGTGGTTAATTTCTAGTGTGCCTTTTATTAAAATTATTAATTTTATGATTATTTGCCAACTTATTCGCTATCTATTGGAACTACTAACTACAATAGGTAATGCATCAACATATTATATCTAAATACAACTAAATTAAATCGGTGTTTACCACAGTCGCACTTAGGACTAATCACCCAATTGAATTGTACCGAACCATATTCGGGTTTAATTAAATTATCAATAAGAGTAGAATCCTTATAATCTCGTAGGTGCAATAAATTGTTGAGATAGAATAACATTGTGCCGAGGGCGATTTGGATTCGCATTGAAAAATTGTAAGTTAAGTGAGGTTATGGTAGGCTCAATTCACGGAAACTAATAAATTTCAGCTGAAGCTGATCACTAAACGGAACACTGGTCTGCTTTCGAAATTAAAGAATCCAATATGTTGAGGCAGGATCGGGGTTTCCGACGAACTTGGAATTTCGGATTCACACACCGACAACGGATGGAAGTACTACCGAACGGAAACGCTTATTATCAGCGGGGAAAGGGATCAAACAATCGGCAAATTACACACTACTCTAAACTTTATTCAAGTAAAAACGTTTCATTCGTGATCTAGCTTCTTCGACGGTTCGATCAGTAAAGAGAATTTTTATTCATATACTAACTACTATTTAACCTACGTTGTGATATTCAAATATTGACGGATTGTAGTACTAGAGCCGTCAATACTGTCTACTTTTGGGCTAACTTCAACCAACGACAACAGTGAGAACTGTCATGGCCGCCACCTGAAATTTCTGAATTTCACTCTGGTTAAACTAACTGTCACATCAATGCAAACAATTTGTTAATCAATTTTGATGTTCTAGCTACACTTCGAAATATTGGCCTTCTCTTCCTCGGAAGACAGTAGGCACATTTTGATGATCGGGCTAAGGATGATTCTTTCGCTGGTTCGAAATGTATCGACACGGGTAAGTTCCTAAACGAGGGCTGCTAATGCTGATGGGTGTTGTTTTTGACGCGCTGTGTTTGTTTTGATTCTGTTGGCACTCGGTCTCCAACCAGTACACAAATTGTGGCGTTCGATGCGGAAGGCTTTGTTGTTGATCCCAACGGGTGATCGCGATCTTGTTGATGCAAGCACCAGGAAGAGCGGACAAGAATGCCATTTGATGCAGCAATAGGTGGAAATCCCGCGGGTTGTTTTCATCTTCTCTAGCAGGTGGGCTAATTTGTGAACTAGTTCCATATAGAGTGGTATGATATAATCAAATCCAGTGATTGAAAATGAACAAGGTGGATTGACTTTCTGCTGTTGTATTTGCACGATCTGCTGCTTCACTAGAGTGAGAGAGACACGGGCGTATTGGAACTCGGTTTTCATGGCACTGCTGACCACTCGCAGTCCTTGTGTTGACCGATATTCTTGCCGGATAGCAGCAAATGTTACACGGCCGCCACCGTTCAATAGCTTTAGCTGGCAGTTGTGGTCAACTATGTGGTAATGGATGGGTACTGGGAAGTATGATCGGGTTCCTGGTCTGGGAAGGCTGATCGAATCGAAAATTTCATCGGGGGAAATGAATTGCCTCGAAAAGCGTGATCGTTTATATTCCGATATTCTCTTTCCTGGGTCCCTAGGTTTTTTCACGAATATATCAGCTAGGGCATGTTCAACAAACTTCAATAGGGCTACTGATAGCTCATCCATTGTGAGTGATGCGGTTTTTACTGCCACTGGCTCGAGGAACAATCGAAAACAGCATTGTACTGCCAAACGGAGCAATCGTTGATAGGTAGAACACAAGGACTTTCTCGTTGGGTTTAATATCGACTGCCGTCACCATCCTTTGCTGTTCTAGCATGCCGTCAGGGGTTATTTGCTGTTGTGTCAGTCCACAATATCGAATATCACTACCGAGAAATTCATTCACTTTCATCCTTTTCCTGATCGTATTGTATGTCTTTGCGAACCTTTTTAAGGCGGAATGTTAAGTCGAGTAGAGTAAAACTGGCGGGTCTAATTTACTTGAGTCATTGTATTCGGTTTTCCAATTGGGGTCCGTGCATGGTTCTTTCGCGAGGTAAACAGGGGCTGCTTTTATTTCACTCATGTAATTGAAACTAGAACGACGGGGCAAACTGAATATGTTCCTACCTTTCGGTGTACGTGATGCGTTCGATGCGAAGTGGGATTCACATAGCTGTCCGACAGAGTATATGATTTGGTTTTCATCTTTTTCGACGTGATGAAAGCATTCAATTGCTCCTTGCAGCGGATCATTGAGCATAAGGTGGCATAATATGGGATGCGATACGACGGATGAACAGGTTCTGCCAGTAATGATCCATCCGAAAATGCTATTGATGAGAGTAGGGTTTCCAGTTTGAACAATCTTAGTGCCGGGGCTTACAAAGTCGAAAAAATGCTCAGCTCCGAGTAGCATATCGATGGGGCCAGTTTTGTTGAAGGTTGGGTCGGCCAGAAACACTTCCTTCGGAGTATGCCAGCCTTCGGTAGGAATGGTCACGGCGGGTCAATCGTAATGCGTGGCATGACAAGAAAAACAAGTCCAATCTCGAAGTCGCACTTTCTTGATCGAATGTTTGTTCTGACGCAGTGATGAATGCTCGATGATGACTCTCCTATACCATATACGGGAATGTTGATTTTGTTTCGCTGCAGCCGTAAATTTTGACAAAGTCGCTGGCTGATGATATTTGACTGCGAGCCATTGTCTAACAAGGCTCGTACGGGATGTGATTTGCCGTTAGAGTCGACGACCAGTAGCACGATAGTAGAAAGTAAAACGTTGGTGTTTGAAGGTGAGGTAGATCTATTCGCAAGAACTTTAGCTGCATTTGTGGACGTTGCTGTCATCGATGTATTGTTTCGATTCTCAGTGGAGTTCACTGTGTAGCCTGACGCGCGTGATTGGGTAGGATGTTGATTATCTTCGATTGGATGGTAGCCAGGATGCAGCATACAATTATGTCGCTCTTTGCAATGACGGCAGGAGAATTTCGATTGGCAATTGCGCGAAAAATGATCTTGGCGAAAGCAGTTGTGGCAAAGGTGCAATTTGTACGTTAGATTCAAGCGTTCAGAGAGCGACATATTTTCGAACCGTGGGCATTGAAAAAGCGGGTGATGTTGATCGCATGCATGGCATTGGCGATAGGTTGTTTCTGCTGCGGCATGGAAAACAATTTTTTGGAACGACGGCTTACGAAACATGGGCGGCTGGTAGATCGGTGCAGGCTGGGATTGATGGTTAACAGACATCGATTCCAAAACACGAGCCCGTCTTTGTAGAAAGTCGATCAGGCAGTTGAAGTCTGAGTTCTCAGCAGTAGTAGCGAAGTCTTCCCAAGCGTTTAGGGTACCGGTGTCAAGTCGTAGGCAAAGGAGATGTTCCAACATGGTGCTCCAAGCATTAATTGGTTCTCCAAGTTGGCGGAGGGTTTTAGTGTGACGTTCGTATACGTCGACGACAGAATGCAATGCAGCAGCGGATTCTTTACTCATTCGGGGGCAGTCTAATAGAGACTGAAGGTGACGTTTTTTCAATAAATACTCATTGGCATAGCGTGAAACGAGTGCTTGCCAAGCGATGGTATAGTTGGCGGAACTAATCCCAATAGATTCGATAAGCTGTGCTGCTTCTCCCTTGACAGCAGCACGAAGATAGTGGAATTTCTGAATGGCGGGAACTTCTACATTGTCATGAATCAAGGCAACGAAAGTGTCATGGAAAGCTAACCACTGGTTGTAGTCTCCATCGAATTCTGGAAGCGAAATAGTCGGTAGCTTTATAGCGGATAGCGCAGAGTACGCAGATTGAGGGATCAGATTTGTTGAAGGAGACGGGAGGTACGGTTTCAGAGCAGCCTTTATTTGGAAGTAGGAGGTTTCGTAATGGGAACGGAATACCAGGTTTTGTGCCATACCTTCGTTACTTTCCTCTATGTCCTCGAGTTGCGACTGAACTTTATCCAGTCCCATCCACACGGTGTCTAGATTTTCGATACGGATCGACACTTGCCCGGCGTCTCGTTCCGACAGGTAATTCTGGACGAACTGTTCCGCTCTCCCAATTGACGCGGTGAGTGTTGTCCGTCGGTTGAGAAGTTGCTGCTTCGGGCGGTCGTCGGCCATTGCGATGAGTTTGAGCATGCACTAGATAGAATACACAAGAAGCACCCGGTAGAGCCGGACAAAGAACGTAGAGAAGTTGGAACGGTACTAACCTTCTCAAGGCTAGTTTTATGCCTTGTAATATTGTTCAGCAGCAGTGTCTTTGGCCCAGTCGGTACGGAAAGTTGTTGGAACTGACAGGAACGAGCAACCACTGGGTTGTCTTCATTCGTTGCGGGGAAGCGCAAATCTGGCGGGCAGCTAAACAGCGTGTGCCAGTACAAATTAGGCCTTGTATTATAATTTTCCATTGCACTACGGGATGAAGATGGCGATCTTCTTGGTGGCGTTGATTCAGAAACAATAGCGGTGAAGTGGGTGGCGGACAGCGTCGGTTTTCGATGTGCGATGGCGGGATTTTGCGGGAGGAAACCATATCCTGGTCACTGCGCCAAAATGTTGAGGTAGGATCGGGGTTTACGACGAACTTGGAATTTCAGATTCACACACCGACAACGGATGGAAGTACTACCGAACGGAAACGCTAATTATCAGCGGGGAAACGAATCAAACAATCGGAAAATTACACACTACTCTAAACTTTATTCAAGTAAAAACGTTTCATTCGCGATCTAGCTTCTTCGACGGTTCGATCAGTAAAGAGAATTTTTATTCATATACTAACTACTATTTAACATACGTTGTGATATTCAAATATTGACGGATTGTAGTACTAGAGCCGTCAATACTGTCTACTTTTGGGCTAACTTAAACCAACGACAACAGTGAGAACTGTCACAATATTCTTCAGAATTTTTCACTCTCGGAGAACCTCAGACACACTAATCGGTAATATGGATGACACCAGTGCTAAAAACCCTCATCTGGAAATATCAGAGATAATGTGTGCTAAGTGCGGTAGGCGAGAAACGATTGAAGTTTCCTTTAATTCGATACCAATAGCAGATTGGAGATGCGATAGATGCCGAGCTACAAGTAGCGTCGCTTCGTGTAAAAGTGAACACGGAGATACGAATGCAACTAGACTGGCAATGCAGATGCAGTTTATCGAGCAAGAGCAAGCGATCCGTCTATGACGGTTATAACGTGAGAGTGAGCTAGAGAAACTTCGCATTAAACAAGAGCAGACGGTAGAACAGAAACTACTCGAAGAGCGAGAGACGTTAGAGAGACGATTTCTCAAAGAACGTTTCGAGATGTTATCGATGAACACCCCGAACGATAGGGAAAGTGTACTCAGTCGGGGAAGTCATCGCCACAGCGTCGAAAAGGTGAACGATTGGATCGAGCAATCCCGCCGACAACTGGTCGGGAATCAGGTTGACCCTGAAATAGTTGCTCGCCCAACAAAGGGCACTACTAACGAAGTGCGAACCATTCCGTCGAACGGAGCGACCAGCCACGTATCGGCTCTCCAACCCTTTTCCTATGAATCGTCGGGCTCACAAGTCGACACGAGATCAGTATCTGCTCTGAGTTCCACACGCAGTGTTGGACGTCGCTCTCTCGGTGCACATCGATCTTGCTCCCGATACAGAGCGCCGCTCTTTTAAAGCGCCACGTGATCCTTCCAAAGGACCTTCGCAGCAGCAGATTGCAGCTCGGCACGTCATGCCACGTGATTTACCAACCTTTTCGGGAAACCCCGAAGAATGGCGTCTATTTATAAGCCAATATAACAATATGACATTAGCTTGTGGGTATAGCAATGCAGAGAACCTTGTGCGACTTCTGCGATGCTTGAAGGGACACGCGTTAGAGTCGATGCGATGCAGTCTCTTAGTGCCAGACACCGTTCCCCAAGTTATAGATGATCTCAGAATGCTGTACGGTCGCCCTGCGCTCTTGGTGGAGATGCTGCTGAGAATAGTTCGAAGTATACCAGCTCCGCGGTCAGACAAGCTAGAAATGTTGATCGATTTCGGTATGGCGGTTAATAATCTCTGTAGGCATTTAGAAGCAGTAGAGCAAAAATCCCATCTGACAAATCCGATGTTGCTGCAAGAGCTGGAAGACAAATTACCTGCTGATATACGATTACAATGGGCGCTTAGGAAAGGGACTATGAGCGGTGCAGATTTATTGCATTTAAATGATTTCCTCATGACGCTTGTTCGAGCAGCTAGCCAGGTACTGTAGCCCCTAATGAGAGGTAAAAAGGAAATGATAAAACTTTCGCTCATGCTCATTCGGAATCAGAGCAACCCGTTCATTCGAATGTAGTACTAGCTCCCAACGTACCAAAAACCTAGAACTGTCCTGTATGCAAGATGGCGGAACATGCCGTGAAAGAATGTCCGGAGTTTAAATCGTCGGAAGTCGAACAGCGATGGAAGATTGTACATACCCTGAAACTGTGCCGGAGCTGCTTGAATGGTCATGGCAAAAAGCCATGCAGATTTTCAACCCAATGTGGACAGGATGGATGCCAGTACCGTCATCATATTTTGCTGCATTCCGCGCCTAGAACGCCAAATCAGGCAAAAATCAGGTCAAAACCACCTGAAATCTACCTCATGAACGTAGCTA
Organism: Topomyia yanbarensis; assembly: GCF_030247195.1. Lineage (NCBI taxonomy): Eukaryota > Metazoa > Arthropoda > Insecta > Diptera > Culicidae > Topomyia > Topomyia yanbarensis. The sequence continues at coordinate 281,764,709 of NC_080671.1, forward strand.
CTTTCGGTGCAACGTGCTCCCCGTGCTCCGCGCAATATATAAAAAACAAAAACGCACAGGAGTTCAACGAAAAGTTTCCAAAGGCAGTCGAAAAGCACATACCCTGAAACTGTGCTGGAGCTGCCTGAATGGTCATGGCAAAAAGCCATGCAGATTTTCAACCCAATGTGGACAGGATGGATGCCAGTACCGTCATCATATTTTGCTGCATTCCGCGCCTAGAACGCCAAATCAGGCATCACATCCTACCTCGCATGGGAGGAGACCAATTGCTGGCTCATCTACATCAGAAAGTCACACGCATCGATCGAAAGAGTCAGCACTGCTTTTCAAGGTGGTGCCTGTCACGCTCCATGGAAAGAACGAGTCGTTGAGACTTTCGCGTTTTTGGACGATGGTTGGGATTCAACGCTGATCGAAAGTACCCTAGCAAATAAGCTAGGCATAACAGGATTAGTTAGGCCTTTAACGCTGAAGTGGACTAACAACGTTACTCGGCAAGAGAACGAATCGCAGGCTGTTCAAGTTAGTATCTCTGGACGAAACAAGGCAAGACGGTACGTCATGAATGCACGCACGGTTAGTAAGCTGCAGCTGCCCAAACAGACTCTTCACTTTCAAGGGCTAGCAGAAAAGTATTTGCACCTACGCGGTCTTCCAGTGACAAGTTATGAAGCGGCTACTCCACAGATAATTATCGGACTAAATAATTTGCACATTTCGATGCCACTTAAATTTAGGGAAGGTGGCGAACAACACCCAGTGGCAATAAAGACTAGGCTCGGCTGGAGTGTTTACGGAGGCGAAGGTGAAGAGGATGTAAATCACACATTCCACATGCATGAGAAGGAACTGCACGAGGTCGTTAGGGAATACAACTGCCAGGAAGATCTACGAGTTAAAGCCATAACGGTTGAATCAGATGAGGAAAAGCGAGCTAACAGCATCCTGGAAAGCACCACGATTCGCGTTGGCGACCGGTTTGAGGCCGGACTGCTCTGGAAGCAAGATTATTTTGAGTTTCCTGATAGCTATTATATGGCTCTCAAACGTCTGCAGTGTCTAGAACGAAGAATGGCCCGAGAGCCAACTTTAAAGGAAAATCTTCACCGACAAATAAGAGAATACCAAGACAAGCAATACGCTCACCGTGCAAGCGAAGCAGAATTACAGAATGCTGACCCGAGGAGAATTTGGTATCTCCCAATAGGCGCAGTAGTGAACCCAAAAAAGCCACATAAAGTACGACTAATTTAGGATGCTGCCGCGAAGGTCGAGAGCGTGTCCCTGAACAGCATGCTGATGAAAGGTCCAGATTTATTAGTATCTCTTGCGGCAGTGCTGTTTCGATTTCGAGAAGGATCAATCGCTGTGAGCGCAGACGCGAAAGAAATGTTTCACCAAGTTCAAATAAGGACCGCCGACCGCCACTCGCAGAGATTTCTTTGGAGGGAAGACCCGTTCACCACCAAAACCACCTGAAATCTACCTCATGAACGTAGCTACCTTCAGTGCAACGTGCTCTCCGTGCTCCGCGCAATATATAAAAAACAAAAACGCACAGGAGTTCAACGAAAAGTTTCCAAAGGCAGCCGAGGCCATTTTGAAATGTCATTATGTTGACGACTATGTCGACAGTTTCAATACGATTGAAGAGGCACGAGAAATAACCTTGCAAGTAAAGTGGATTCAATCCAAAGCGGGATTTGATTTACGCAATTGGCTGAGTACTTCTCCCGAACTGAATGTGGTAGGGTCAGTTTTTCTATTTTTATATTGTGCCAACAATACCTTTTCACCAACTGAAAATTGTGTTTCCTTGGCACCTCGAGCCATATCCGCATGTTTTTTACTTGTCAGCTTTGCAACAGCATCTCTTTCCCGTATATCTGATCTGTCTAATTCTTTTCGACACCATAGGCTTGGAAAAGTGCCGCGATACTTCCATCCTACAAGTAACTCGAACGGAGTTACTCCCAGGCGAGAATGTGGTATTAAGGTGTTATGGTTATGTACGTATTGCTGCATGGCCAACCTCCAGTTGTTACCGTCCAATTTGGCCGCTGCTACAGCTTTAATCACCCCTTGGTTCTGCCTCTCAACTGCTCCGTTCGATTGAGGACTGAGTGGAATTGATTTGCGTACTTTAACTCCCTTTTCATTCCAAAACTGAACAAATGCTGAACTTTGAAAAGGTGGCCCGTTGTCGCTCTGGATTATATGCGGGTAACCCCAAATCAAAAAAACTCCGCAAAGGGCAGCATTGGTACTTTCTGCATCTATACGTCTCATTTCAACAACGGACACATAACGGGAATACGTGTCAACAACCATTAGAAATTCTCCCGAACCACATCCTGGGATCGATAGGAAATCTATTTGTATTATTTCCCATGGCCCATCCGGTAAATCTCTGGAAGCTAGTGGTAATGAAGGATTTCGCCTAGATAACCTAACACATGTTTCGCAGTTTTTCACAAAATTCTCAACGTCTACAGACATACCCGGCCACCAAAAAAACTCTCTCATTATACGCTTCATAGATACTTCACCGGAATGTCCTCCGTGTGCTGATGCCATCGCTTTATCTCTCAGGCAGCTTGGTAAAATTACCTTATTATCTTTGAATATTAAAAATCCTAAAAAATACATTTCTTTCTTATGCGCTTCGTACTTTAATAACTTTTCATGCCAAGTGTCAGTTTGTAGAGCCATGCGAACCATCTGTATCTCTATATCTTGTTCTGCAGCTGTTTCAATCTCTTGCCATGTTAGTTCCATGCATCCTGGATCAAGAGTGTATAAGAAATGGCTGTCGTTATCGGTTTCAAATGGTATTGCTTCTTGAGATTTGTGGATTAATCTGGAAAGCGCATCTGCAATATTTTGTTCTCCCGGAACTCGTTTGATAGAAAAATCATATGGTTGCAAACGTAGGGCCCACGTTTCGGCTCGTGAGACAGCCCGTTTACCAAATCTGTGATTGCTATTGAAAATGAATTCATTTGCTTCAGAATCGGTTCGAATGACAAATTTTTTACTAAGGAGGTACGAAGAGAATCGTTCCACTCCCCACACGACTGCTAAGGCTTCTTTGTGCGTTTGGGGGTATCGCTGCTCAGTGACCGTGAGGGCTTTGGAAGCGCAAGCTATTATTCGGGGTATTGATGATTTATTAAATTGTACGAGCACAGCCCCTAAACCAATAGGAGAGGCATCCACAAGTAGCTCTGTTTGGTCGTCTGGGTCGTAATACCCTAGCCTTTTGATTGACTTTAATGCATCGTTGCGCAGGAATTCAAATTCTTTTTCTTCATTATTAGTCCAGTAGAAACGATCTCCATTAGCCAGTGCTCGCAGATGTTCAGTTTTATCAGCACGTTTAAAAATAAATCGATCAGCGAACGTTACTAATCCTAAGAAGCTCTTGACTTCAGCACAACTCACAGGTCGTCTAAAATCTCTGATTGCGCTTATTTTTCCATCCTCAACTTTCCAGCCGCGATCAGTTAAAGCAAACCCCAGAAACTTCACTGATTGACTTCCAAACACACATTTGGACATGTTCAGTTTCACATTATGCTCACGAAGTCGTTCCATTACAAGCGCCAAATTCTCGTCGTGTTCCTCTTTTGTTTTGCCGTATACAAGGATGTCGTCTAAATAATTACGCACACCCTTGCATCCCATTAGTATTTTTCGCTGCAGAACTTCCTGGAATATGTCCGGTGCGTTACACAGTCCGAAAGGCAGCCGAACACAGCGAAACATTCCAAATTCTGTACAGAAAGTGGTCAAATGGCGAGATTCTTCATCTAGCTCGATGTGGAAAAAAGCGTTGGTAAGATCAATAGTTGAGAACCAACGAGCTCCGTTTAGATCCGCGAGAATACTATCCAGCGTGGGCATGGTGAAAGGCGTTCGATAAATATATTTATTGGGTCCTCTAAGATCAATGACCAGTCTAATATCGTTTTTGCCTGAAACCACGCAAAGATTTTTTTTAAACGTCTGGATTTGGAAACTATATTAAATGAACTTTTTTTTTTATTACCTTTAGGAATTACAAGCAGGAATGAACAAAACGATACATCCATTTCCTCTACAACCGGTTCAATGATATCCGTCGAGACCAATTGATGAAGTCGTTCTTTCGCAAGTGGTTTAACCGCTATAGGTATATTCATGAAGATATTCCTACATGGCGCTATCGATTTATTGTAGCTAATCTTCACAGGAGGAATATTAAATTTAGGGAAACTCTCTTGATCAGTTATGGGTGCAATCGCAACTGGATTTACTTCTATGTTAAGCATTGATCCCTCATCTGTAACTGGTACGCTAAGACCTAGGAGCAATACGCTATATCTAGTTGCTGTTGCTCTACTGAGAAGTGACCGAATCTCTCTTACAACGTAAAATTTCTCGAGCAATACCGGTCTGTTATCCGTAATATGCAAAAAAGCTTCAAATGTCGCTAATACCTTGATGACATTGCATGACGCGTATGGTTTAAGGGTTCGATCAGATTTATCTTGTAAGTTGAATATTTCGTTTTTATGGAACTGATCCGTTTTTAGTTTAATGAATAAATCTTCCGTGAACGTATTGACTTGCGCCCCAGAATCAATCAAAAATTGACAAGGCATACCTGCTACGGTAGCTGATATGAGTCCGCCTTTACTTTGTTCCATTACAGTTGCCAATTGCGCAGGCATGCAATACTCCACATGACTCTGTCAAAGGAATAAAAAAATAAACTGTAAATGACAACTCCTTCTGTTTGTCCAAACAATCATATTTTGCGATAGAGCAACAAGTAGCAAGACTACTTTATCATATGGGCTTTTCCATAGTAGAATTCATGGATATCATTAGTGAAGATTCTATGTATAAAAAGACGCATTAAAAACTAGTTTTTATTTTATATCTCAATTTCATAAAACGGACATTTTCAATAATTCATAGCAATCCTTTTGTCAAACCATCGCAAAAATCATGATTGAATAAAATTTAATCATCTAAAGAAACGCTTACATTTTCCGCAACTGAATCATTTGATTCTTCCTTTTCAACATATGCAATTAATTTTGCAGCTGGTTCTTGAGACTGACTATCCTTTCCAGTTGGGCTCTTAGCATCACGGAGATTCGATGAACGACACGCCCTCTGAAGGTGCCCAATACGGCCGCAACTATGGCATACTTTATCGATGGCTCTGCAATCGGCCGGCGAATGGAAGGCACTGTCACATCTCCAACACTTGCGTTGGCGTGACATACCTATACTTATATTGCCTCCGCGACGTCTATTATCTACTCCGAATCTGCGAAAGTTTTCTCCCGAGCCGTTAAAAGGGTGAAATCTCTGATTACCGCGCTGATGATGGTTTCCTCCTATATTGGAACGATGCACAAATTTCCGTTGAATACTTCGGCGTGGGAAATCGGCGGAAACCGGTGCTAAGACGGCTTGTTCTGAATTTCCATGTTTACGCTTAAAAAATTCTTCATTGAGCCGAATTGCTTCTATCTCGCGTACTTTGTCTACCAAATCGGTAAATGTTCCTTTTCTGCTGAGCATCTTTAGAGCGGTAGCACGAACTTCCTTATTGTGGGCATGTTCTGCGATGGTGCCGACAATTTGCTCGAATTCCTTATCCTCATCAAAGTCACACATTCGCGCCGTTGCTCCTACTCGGTTTATGAATGTTAAATCTGTTTCTTCAGCTTTCTGAAACATTAAAGCGAGTTTCCGTCTTTGTAACATTACATCTGACCCTGAGCCGAAATATGATTTCAGTCTGTACAAGGCATTGGAGAACGGCCTTTCCAATTGATCTGGGGCACTAGGGTCAGATTTTGTACTCTTGAAAATCTCCAACAATCTTGGTCCTGCTTTCACTTTGAAAACGGTAAATTTTGTTGTTTCATCTTCTATCCCAGCTAACTTCATTGAATCCATCAGAAGATCTCTCCACATCTCGAATGAGTGTCGATGAATATCATCCTCCTCAGCTGGTTTGCACTCCGGAACGTTTATCGATGTGATGGACAACTGATGTACGCTAGACATAAATCTCGACTCTTCTCGACCCGGTTGACTGCTTACGCATTGCGTACTAGAAGGACCAACACCTCCCTCAAAATTGGAAATGTTCTGTACACCATCTGCTTCAATTGAAAGAGTAGAGGTATTTAGAATAGCTGGGAGCGATGCCTCCTTTTCTGTTCTCATCCTATTTAGTTCTTCCATCAGTTCGACGTTGCGTGCTTTCTGTTCTTCTAATTTTTTCGCCAGCGACTCCTTTTGCATCTTTTTCCGTTTTTTTCTGCAAATATTAAAACAAACTATAAAAAAAATTCCCTTGTATAATGGAACAAATTGCAATGAATGAATGCTGCCAGCTCAGAAAATATTTGCATTGCAAGCATATTTAATATATCTGAACATAACCACAACTAATAGGTTACCAACTATTCATTTTATTATCAATTATTTTTTTTTTGCCCGCATGTTACACATGTAATACATCAATTACTGCGTTGTTGTCATTTTACAAACGACGTACACTCAGAATGTGACAGTAGTTCTCATTTCAACAAACTATTTATTTTGATTGATTTGTTTCGCTAGTGTTACACACTAACACTCACTTGAATTAACCTACAAAGGCTACTAGTTTGCAATGTCTTACGTTCCACGTATTTTTGTAGTACTTGATCTTTCCACTAGCGTTACACGCCAAAGTTCGATATATCGATTATCAAAGTTATCTAAAATCGTGCGAACCACGCATCTCAAGTAATTGCAGGATTTCTGATTGGTTATCAAATTTTCGGATCACATAATGCTATTTTTGCGTTCCACTTTTCGTTTTAGCGTAATTTAAAACCAAAATTTCGGGTAGCACTTTTTCATTTCTCACTGCTTTCGGATTTCAACTGCCTTTCCACCGTACGCATTCTGGTTTCCTTCTTTCTTTAATCCCACTTTGACACAAATAATATACCTTTCCCACTTTGACACGCTCCAATTCAACTTCTGGCGGGTAACAGGAATTATAATTTCGGATTGCATGACCTGTTCACATTTCGAACGCGTTGCTCTCTCCCACATCTGGCACGCTATACGCCAACTCAATTGAACATCTCATTTTTATAAGTAAATAAAAACATTGATTACCCTTTTCCGGACTATCACCACTCTGTCCATCTCTTACGCATTTCGGATCGCAACACACTTTTCCTAATTTGCAAATTTCTGATTAGTTTCCGAACCCTCGGATTACACAACGCTCCTTTTGTATTACATTTCATTTTCGTGAAATTGGAGCTCACTTTCCCATTCCTCACCTCTTTCGGATCGCAGCATCCCTTCCACCCCACAAGGATTATATAAGATTTCCTTTTTATTTTCAATCTCAGTACACTCTTATTTTGTTATAATTCCAAGCTTTTCGGGTCACTCATTTTTTTTTTTTTTTTTTTTTAACTGTTTCAGATTCACATTTTTCGGATGATACGAGTTATAATTTCGGATTGCATAACTAATTCACACTAGCACACGCGCAATAAAAAAAACCTTGCTTTCACCTGATAAAAAGCTACACCATTGATCATCGCTATTTGCCCTCGATCAAATTCACACTTTTCGGATAGTAGGACAGTTTTTTTTCGGATCACCTCCCCCTTGATGTACTTCTTATGCACATTTTTCTATTACGTAACAGCATGAAAAAAAAATTTCGGATCGCTTCTTCCACATTTTTCGGATTACGTAACATCCAGAATTTTCCATAAATAGCACCCCTTCAACGCATTTTGTTATTTAATATTCAGATTACGTGTGAGCTCATACTCCGATACTTCTTACGGGATATTTCAGATTTAGCATAATTCGGATTCTCCCTCCCTTGAAATTTGTCGATTTTTTTTTGTACTTACGGGTAGCTACCGGCTGCGCCATTGTCGTGACGTTCCATTTTTCCAAGCTAGCGAGCGTCCAAAATCAGCGAGCGTCCAAAACCAGCTAGCATCCGTTCGTCTTAACGGTCGTCAATCGAATACTCTATTCTCCTTCGACTACTCCCGCTCAGGGAACTTTTACCCAAACAAATACCATTGAATTGCCCAGTTTGCAATGAAACAGTATCGTATATACTCATACATTCATCCATCGTGGATATGGTAACCAGTTGTTGATTAGACGGAGATAGAGAAAGCAAGAGCAAGGGTCGCGCGATAGATCTCAAGGGAAAACTCACTTACACATCTCACTTTGACCCGCGAGAAATATACAGAAAAGGAGAGCAAGAGTATTATGAGAGCGATTTAATTTAAAGTAACTGTTCCCATTCTAGAACCGTTTATTAATCAGGAAAGAACAATGCCATTATTAATATAATTTATATATTTTTTTTTATTATACAATGCCTATACACTACAGGTGGATCATCGAATGCAATGATAAAGGATCTGATATTGGGCGGTGGTGAGTCCTCGGAACGTGTTTTAGGAATGCTGTGGTCACCTGAAGACGACTCGCTCGGGTTCTCTGCAAAAATGATGACCAACGCAAAGGCAGGTACTCAGATGTGTTATGACCATATACGACTCTCTGGGACTGCTTACATCAATACTCGTCCATGGAAAAGTGTTGATTCAACAAATTTGGCGCTCTGGAATCGGATGGGATGACTGGATCGATGATGTCGCTTTCGAAAGGTGGCTGCAATGGATAGAGATGATACCAAAGGTCAACCAATGATGCTAGCGAAGCTGCGTATGCGTGTGCAGCATACTTCCGATATCTAATCGACGATGGAACGGCCAATACCGTTCTGGTGACGGCGAAATCAAAAGTTGCTCCTCTTAGACCAATTTCCATTCTTCGTCTTGAGTTAAACGCTGCAGTACTTGGAGCTCGAGTAGCGAAATTTGTAAAGGAAAATCATCGAGTGGAAATTTCGAAAACCGTCTTCTGGAGCGATTCAACTACGGTGTTAGCATGGATCAATTCAGACCCCAAAAAGTACAGGCAGTACATTGCGCATAGAGTGGGAGAAATCTTATCACTCTCAGACGTAGGCCAATGGCGATGGGTACCATCCAAAATGAATGTTGCTGACGAGGTTACGAAATGGGGTAAAGGGCCGTATTTTGATGGGAATAGTTGTTGGTTCAAAGGGCCTTCGCCAAAAAGGGTCGGTACTGCGAACCCTAGGAGGAATGGATGAGCGCGAGCGGCCTGGAGCTCGCTCAGCATAAAACGGAGGTAGTTATCGTCAACAACCACAAGTCGGCACAACATGCAGTTATCCATGTGGGAGAAGTCGTGATCACCTCACAGCGGAGTCATTATAGATGACAAGCTGACCTTCGGCAGCCACGTCGATTATACATGCAAGAGAGCGTCGACTGCTGTTGCGGCACTATCGAGGATGATGTACAACAGTTCAAAGGTGTGCGCCAGTAGTCGTAAGCTACTGGCAGGCGTTGCCGCATCTATCCTCAGGTACGGCGGCCCGTCATGGTCAAGAGCACTGAGGGTAACCAGTTACCTACAGAAACTGGACAGCACCTACCGCGTGATGTGCCTCAGAGTGATATCTGCCTACCGCACGGTATCACACGATGGATCCCGCGTGATAGCGAGCATGATGCCAGTCGGACTGGTCATTCGGGAAGACGAGGAGTGCTTCCTACGTGGAAACAGAGGAACCCGCGAGCGCACCAGGGTGACCTCGGTCGCCAGATGGCAGCGTGAGTACGCGGATGTTCCCGTCTGCCCGGACTGCCCAGGTGTAGACGAAACTGCCGAACACATACTGTTCGTATGTCCTCGTTTCGACGTCGAAAGAAGAGCAATGCTTGATGTCTGTGGCTGGGACACAACGCCTGATACCCTTATTCAGCGGATGTTCCAATCGGTGGAAAAGTGGAACGCAGTCTCAACTGCAACCACCCAGATTGCCTGCAGGCTACAGGGAATTTGGAGCACCGAGCAACAGACGACGGGCACGACTAACTAGTGATTGGTTAGTTGGAGCGAAAAAGGCCGAGTGCAGAAAAGTGAGTGAATGGTCTGTTCATGCTGAGGCAGGTTTTACGCAGCGACTGGCAACCGCGTAAGGGGTAAACCCAGCCACCCGGAGCAAGGCAGAGGAGCCAGTGTATAGGCGTATATGTGGACTGCCTCATACGAAGATGGTAGGGTCGTAGCGTAGTATGTTGGGACTTAGCTACAGGTGCCTCGTGGCGTGGCAGAGGAGCGAAAGGGTGAGCATCCAAGTCAGTCTCACACGGTATGTTAAGAGTGAGCACAAAAGTCAGCCTCACATGGTATGTTAGAGGTGAGCACAAAAGTCAGCCTCACAAGGTATGAAAACGATGAGCACCCAAGTAAGCCTCACATGGTATGCCAGAAGTGGGGCCTAAGAAAAATGTCCCACATGGGATGCCAGGGGAAGCGACAGGGGTGTAATAGGTATGGTACGATTGAGAGTGAACCAGGTGATAGGGTGAGCATCCAAGTCAGCCTCACATAGTATGGCTAGCACAAAAGCAAGCCTAGCAAGGAATGAAAAAGGTGATCATACAAGTCAGTCTCGCAAGGAACGAAAAAGGTGAGCACAAAAGTCAGCCTCATGTGGATTGTTAGAGAGTGAAGGGGGCTACGCCCCCTGCCCCGGTTACGCCGAGTTGCTGGTGCCTTCTTGCTGCCCGGCGGGGTCATTTATGCCCCGGTTTACCTAGACCAAACGGCGTTTGGCCGTGACGGTTACACGCCGCATGGTGTTGGGTTTTGCACCCTCGCCTGGTAACCTTCTAGGGCGCTTCGCGTTCGACGCCGTCTTGCGCTTGCCCTTGCCCATGTATTGCGACACGAACAGCTTTCCGGAGCACCAGCAGGCTCAGTTTCAGCTCCTTGCTGATATTTTGCTTCGCGTTAGTGAACTCGATTCTAGTAGCGAGCTACTCCACCACTTTACGCATCGCGGATAGTGGCCCGTCCAGCTCGTTGGTAGGGCTATTTTCTATCACTGCTGGAGGGTCACTGGTGCTGTCGGATACAGCCCTCGTCGCTTCACTACTCTCCCCACTGGGGGGAAACCTCATCAAACCACCTTTAGTAAAGAGGTTCAGCACCTTTGTTTGTTTTGACATTAAATATGTCTTACTCCACTATCTGGGGCTATGTGTCATTCTAAAATCTAAACTATCTCCCATGTAACGAAACTATGTAAGGTTTGCACGCTTATAACTCCGATATTACTAGATGGATTTTAATCTTAACTTAAATATTGGTAATAATTTAATATCTCCCCAATAAAAGTAGACTTTTAAAAATTGGTAAAATTAAAAGGTTCACGAAAAATGGGAAAATTGCCATTCGTGAGGCAGATTTCTCAGACACAGCCGTCATTATAGGGCACCTTAGTCGCTCAATCAAACACGAAAAGTCATAAATAGGAGCGACGCATGTCCGTTTAAATCATTTGTTGCTAATATCCCATACGAGCAACATCGTCTCCGGGCGATGCAATAAGCGTTATCGATTTTCGGCAACGTTGGCATTTGCACACACTCGCACCTAAGTGACTAAACCATATACGATTAGTTTATAAATAGTGGTGACGCGTACACGTTTGAATCAGTTTTTGTTCTTATGTCGAACGGGTCAGATCGTGGCGGCAGCGTCTGGACGCTACACTAAGCGGTAGACGCTATGCATTTTCGGCAGCGGTGGACGTGTGCGGATTTTTCGGGTACCAGCACGGTGTCACAGAATGATTTGCAAAGTGGGTGGGTGGGGTGGTTTGGATTTAATTCAATACGGCAGGATGCGACTCATGTGTGCTGCTTGAGAGTGTTGTGTTGAAAAAAATATTTATTTTTATGCATGCGTGTCCGTTATAACTTGTTAATCCATGTTTACGGCGCTTTGTAGCTGCGTAGGGTAAAGAGCCTATTGGCTTTCATATGTTTTATGTTTTGGTTATATGTGATATATATTTCGGTTATATGTTTTTTATCAGTAAGGCATCTGACAACGTGCTTCTGTAGTTATTGCACTGTTCAGCAGCGTAGTATTTTATATTGGAGAGTACACTCAGGTTTTTTACGCGGTTTTTTTGCGCGGTATTTTTTTACGCGTTTTTTGAAATTTACGCGGTTTTCATTTACGCGGTCTGTATCCCCCGTGTAAAAATACCTGAGTGTAATTGGATCGGAAACAATCACATTCTTAGCAGAACTTTTTGTTTTCTAATTTCAAACACTTTTGTTTCGTACTGCACAAAACGGAAAATTTTTAAAACAGAACTTACCGTCCCAGCAGCAGTTTAAGCGGGTGTTCTTTTTCGATTAAAATTCAAGCCATTTCTTAAGCGTTACTGGACTTAAAATTGTTTTCCCAGTTTATGCAGTCATAGTATCTGTCCTGCCCTATGTATTTAAAACACAGTTCTAATCGCGTTTTAAAGTATACAACAAATTGAACGGTTGGATATACCAATTTAAATTTTAAAATAAATCTGTTTTAAATTATGAAACAAACCGCTGTACTGAGGACATAATTATGTTAGTGCTATTACCACATAAAACACCTATATAACATAAAACGCTGCAGAATTGGTTTAATAATACAATGTTTACACTACAGAGTTATAACACGTTATAATAATTAGCAACAAGAAAAATTTCACCAAGATAGCATAAAAACCCGTTTTAACTGGTAGTGCGAACGTTGTTTAACAATGTAATTTATCAAATAATTTCATTTGTTCAACCACTAATCGATCAAGAAATACTTAACCTTAAGATTGTTTACTTAAGTTCATTAGTACATTATTGAAAATTTAAATGGAAAATGAAATTTCATATTTCATGGAGAATCTGTATATTTCCGTTGGCGGGGGTGGGCTTCCTCATCACAGTTCTCAATATAGAACTTTTCTTTTGAATATATTTTCTGAACAGACCAGCCTATTTTTTACTAGATGGATCAGCCAAATAATGCTAATCACCTAGTGAGATACTTGATTAATTGTTATAATAGATTACCGTTAAATGACCTTCAATAAAGTATGTTTTAATGGGGAGGGTATATAGCAAATTGTAACATATCAAGGCGGCGCGTGGGCAAGAACGTGAGTCGATATGTGTGACAGAAAAAATTCATTTGCACGCTCTTGAAAAAAGCTGCATTTTTAATGTCACCGTGGTCGTGTTCTGTACGCAACCCTTTAATTTACTCTACCAGGACCCTGCAGCGTATTCTCAGCCAAGGCCTATGCGCTGAGCGTCGCTGTGTCAACGGTGAACGAATATGACGAAGTAATAATCCTCACTGACTCGGCTAGCAGCATCGATGCCCTCCGTGGAGGCCATTCCAGACACCCCTGGATTCAAAAAATTGAACGTGCACTCGTAGAGCGTAACGTTACACTTAGCTGGATTCCAGGACACGCAAGAATACCTGGGAACGAAGAAGCTGACAGACTCGCAAATCAAGGAAGAATTGGAGACCCAATGGACATTCCGATACCTTCTCAGGATGTCGTACGCTTCGTAAAGCAGAAACTATGAAACGTCTGGCAGAGGGATTGGGATAGAACCCAGTCACTACTACGCGAGGTCAAGCCATACTTAACAAAAAGCACTGACCGAAAGTGCGCATCTGAACAGCGTATTCTAACCAGACTTCGTATTGGACATACCATCTTTAGCCGCGCGTACCTAATGGAAGCTAACACACCACACCGCCTACCTGCTGTTATTGCGGAGTCCCAATGACCATAAAGCATGTCCTAGTGGATTGCCGAGGATACGCCCAGGCACGACAGCAATACAACATCACTGGTTCTACAACTGAAATCCTAGCGAACGATGGCAAAAAAGAGAAAGCGATACTGAAATTTATTAAGGAAAGCAAGCTCAAAATCTAGCCGATTACATGATCATACTGTCCTCCCTTTCATACCATGCCCAATTTCCAATGACACGAATGCCACAACCGTGGTAAAGTGTCAAAAATAAACCAAAAAAAAAACACCATACGGCGTGTAACCATCACGGCCAAACGCCGTTTGGTCGAGGTAAACCGGGGCGCAAATGGCCCCGCCGGGCAGAAAGAAGGCACCAGCAACTCGGCGCAACTGGGACAGGGGGCGTAAACCCCTGGGCGCTGGTCACTAAGAAGAAGCCGACACCGGATGCACCGCGGCTCGCGAAGAAGGCCAAGGACAGAGGCGAGGCCTTGTGATTAAAGACCGACAAGGACAAATATGCCGACGTCCTACAGTCGATGAGGGCGGCCGAAAGCCTATCAGCCCTCGGGCAAGACGTGCGCAGCGTGAGACGCACCAATACAAGCGATATGCTTTTGGTGCTGAAACGAGGTGCACAATCCAGTGCAGTCTATAAGGCCTTGGCCCAAGAGTTCTTTGGTGAAAGCGCCCAGGTGAGGTCGTTAGGGGTGGAAATGACTCTCCAGTGTAAGCAACTGGACAAGTTCACGGGACTGCACTAAGGCGCATAAATGCCTTATCTGCACCGCTAAGAAGCAAGCCCGTAACCATGCTATGGGCGGACCTTCGTGTCCCTTCGGTCAGGCAAATAAAAAGAAACCGTGTACGTCACATAGCTAAATCTTAACCATTGGGGCTGCTGCACAATGGTTAAGATTTAGCTGTGTGACGTTCACGGTTTCTTTTTAACAACTGTTGTGGCAGTCGGTCTCGGAGTCGAAGACAGGGTTTTGGGTGTCGGACGGGTCTGGGATGGTGGCAATCAGTACAACGGGACGGTTACCGGTTCAAGAAGTAATACACTCCTCCGCCGAGGGTGCTGCGATTGCCAAGATCAATGGTGTGTTCTATTGTAGCTGCTACGCTCCACCAAGGTGGCCCATAGAACAGTTCAACCAGATGATCGACAGGCTCTCGTCAGACCTAGTGGGCTGGAAACCGGTAGTCATAGCGGGAGACTTTAACGCTTGGGCAGTGGAGTGGGGCATCCGCTGTACAAATAGCAAGGGCAAAGTGCTAATGGAGCCGCTTGCGAAACTCGATACTGTGTTAGCTAATAATAATAATGGTTAGCGACGATTATCGAAGCACTCTTCCCGTCTCGAGCCACAAGCCCCTGGCCACCTGCACCACGAGACAGTGCGGGCACGTCCGAAATCGTGGCTCCGGTGACGAATGAAGAACTACTCGCAGTGGCTAATTCCCTCCCTAGCAATGAACAAAGCTCCAGGGCCGGATGGAGTTCCAAACAGCGCTCTCAAGGCAGCGATCATAGCGAACCGGAACATGTTCAGGCTAGCTATGCAGAGATGCCTTGACGAGATAGATGGAAAAGGCAGAAATTGGTGTTGTTTCCGAAGCCCGGGAAGTCACCAGGCGACCCATCGGCGTACAGACCAAACTGTCTGATCGACACGACTGGCTAATTGCTTGAGAGGATCATCCTCAACAGGCTAACCCCATACGCAGAAGGTACAGACGGCCTGTCAAGCAACCAGTTTGGCTTTCGGAAGGGTAAGTCCACGGTGGATGCTATCAACTCAGTGATAAAGACTACCGAGATAGCGATCCAACGAAAAAGGCGAGGAAGGCCGCAGAGAGAAAATACGGGCCCGGAGGGTCCAACGTACGGGCCCCCACAACTGTGTATTGCCTGAGTACAAAAAAGTTAATGTTTGAAATCCATTGGAGTTCAATGATATTATATATAGTACACTGAAATTTTATATTTATGTCCAGTTTTTTGCTCTAGTTGTTTGTAGTGCAAATGAAAGAAAAAAACGAGTTTAATCCACCTAACAGTGTGATGAGACATTTCTTATAACACTTAACACTCTCTTAGGATATTATAACGATTGAGAATATTTACAACATGATGTTTCGCGATGTTTTTGATAACACATACTACATGGGGACAGGGACGGATCCAGTATTTTTTTTTCGGGAGGGGTCTGAAATTTATATTTTGGAATGAATATTGTACATTTCGTAATACGTAATAACCTTATTTAATGAGTATCAGTTTTGGTGATCAAATTTGGTTTGGTATGATTTTGAGTCTTAAAACTAATATAAAATTTAAACTAATTTAAAATTTATCAACAATTAAAAAATTTCGGAGGGGGTCCGAACCCCAGAACCCTTGCCCCTGGATCTGCCACTGACATGGGACAGTGGGGGGCCTCTAGAACTGAAACTGCAGCTCTTGAAAATACGCTACCTCAACGCGATTATTTCTATATCGACCTTTTCTGAAAGTGACCTCGTGGTGAGCGCCATATTTCGACTCACAATAGTTAGTAGTTGAAAAAAGGATTTTGATTGGAGTCATTATCACTAATCCTAACGCCTAAGTCTTTGATAATATTTACAAGTATTTTGTAATATTCACACCCTTATTAACAAAAGTGGAATTTTTAAAAGGATCTAATTTTTATTCATGTGCATAAAATATGCATTAGGATCTTAAAAGTTTTATGTCCAAATATGAAAGGCGGCAATAACATATGAATACACAAATTTTCAATTTTGCCGCAGCGCTTGTTCTGTATACCCTGAGCTTTAATTGTGTTTTTGTCTAAACCCCATTTTTGCGGTGACCGAAAATAAAACTCAAACAAATATTTTTTCATCGTTCTAAAATTTTCATTGTGTTTTCGAAATTGCTTTCTCCAGCGTCGTACGTAGGATTTCATTTTAATGCACTTTTTTTACAAAAGGAATTTTGTAACGATTTTTATGAAATGTTCAGCGTTGCCATTTTGCGAAAAATCAAACTATTGTCGCTTTCAATCGTTCTAAGGAATCTAAAAAACACACACACACACACACACACATACACACACATACATACACACACAGACATTTTCCGATCTCGACGAACTGAGTCGATTGGCATATGATACTCGGCCCTCCCGGTCGGGATTAGATTGACGAATTTTAGAGTGAATGAGAAAGGCAAAAACATTTTAGCAAATGTTGAAAGTTATGCATTTTTTTGGTGAGCTGTTCTATGTTTCATAGACATTAAATCAATTTTAACTTCGCTTCCTATTAAATAAAGACCCTTATTACAGTACATCTCTACAAAAACGAGCTCAATTTGAAAAGAAATCTGAGGATTATGATTGATTACAGAACTCTGGAATTTTCTATTGGAATGTTTTCAGGCAGGATTTTGATATTGATGCAATTAGACAACTGTGAAATCAAGACCAATAGATCAGTTACATATCAGGACCCCATTCCGACAATTTATCAAAAGTCCTCATGATGTTTACAACAACAGGATATCAATGTACGGATCAGATAATTGTTATTGTAGTATTGAATTGAATCAGTCTGCATCAATAAATTTTCAACTTCAATCCAATTTGTTTGGGTGTGGTGGGGGGGGGCGTTGTATGGTGTTAAACCCCAAAACCTTCTCTTGGCAACGCCATTGCTTGGAGTTATTTATTTCGCTTTTCATTTTCCGATATGTTTCAGATCGATCCGATGGTCATGAGTTAGAAAAATTGCAGTCAGAAGGTTCGCACAAATGAACATTTTTGCACTGATAAGTTATCAAGTTCCTTCCAGACAACTTGGAAGTTTTGGGTGATTATTTCTAGCGGTTGTAGATAGAAAAATGAAATACAAAATTCGTTTTATCGAAATAATGTTTGGCTTATTTCAATGGATTATTACTATATTGAACAATAAATAGGCGACAAAGAGTAATCCACATACAAGAAGCCATAACCTTTAAAGTATTCAAAATAGATATTTGAAGTCTTCAGTAAAGTTATTCGCAAAAGTAAGAGCTTCAAATTTGCTGAAGACATCATTTCGATATAATCACTTCCAAGAAAATTTGTGAAAATATCTCACTCATAGGGGGATTAATCAGCAAAAGCACAATACCAAAAGAAAGGGCATATTGCCTCCATTAAATTCTCCGAAGATACTATTGACCTAAAATAAGCCGTTTTGGCGTTAAAAATAGATTACATGTTTTTGGTCATATTTCTGGCAATGGGAAATGATAAAAATCTTTCATCCGCATTTAATGTTAAATATCTCTTTTGATAATAGTCCGATTTCAACAATCTATAGCTTGTTCGAAAGGTATTTGTTAAAGCTATCTAAAAACATATAAATTGTTAATCTATATTGTCAACTTCGGCCAATAATTCCAAGAAACTGCAAAAAACGCCATTTTTACACATTCAAACATTCATATCTTGGAAACTAAACATCAGAATCAAAAACAACTTTATAGTGTTCATACTGTTTTTTTAGTTCTTTCATTTACAATTGGTTTGGATAAGATCGGTTCAGCCATTGCTGAGAAACACGAATGAGAATTTGTCCGTTACATACACACACATACACACACACACACACACACACACACACAGACATTGTCCCAAATTGTCGAGCTGAGTCGATTGGTATATAAGACTCGGCCCTCCGGGCCTCGGAAAAAATCTTGAAAGTTTGAGCGAATTCTATACATTTCTTTTATAAGAAATGTAAAACATAGAGCTTTTCACACTTTGGGAGTTTTTAATACCTCTTCGACAGTTTTGGTGGCTCTGAAATGCGCCATTTTTGTCAATAGTATTTTTAAACGTAAGGAGAAAGATTAAAAAGGTTGTGATTACAAAAATTAAAAATACTATCTAAACGGCAAAACAAATAAATAAACAATAGTAAAACTAAATATTAAAAGAATGTACAAAAAAGCTAAAAACAACAAAATCAACCAAATAAACAAATTAATGTCAATTGTCAAAAAATGTTTAATCGAGAAAAACCAAAACATAATCTATAAAAAAAACATGAAACTAGGAGAACATAATGCAAAGATCAAAGAAGTCGAACATTATTGAACAAGTGGTGAAAATAAATAAAATACGGTAGGAAAGGAAGAAAATTTTTAAGAATCAATGAAAATGAAAAAAAAAACTACTAAAAAGAATATAGACCATAATTTGAAAAATGCATAAAGCTGAAAAACTCGATAAATCAAGAATAATAAAACTTATTTAACATTAAAAACAAGACATATTTAAAGCAATAGAAAAAGTAAATAAAACGTTAAGAATGCGTTAAATTAGAGGAGTATATATAAAAACACAAGAATAAAATAACCATAGAAAAAATTTAGAGAAATTTACAAACCGGAAAATTTTGAAAAACTGGAAGATTGGAATGATGAAAAGACGAAAAAGTAAAGGAAATTGAAAGTATTGAACAAAACCGGAGAAAACAGACCACATGGAAAACAAAAAAATAGTAGAAAAAAGCCAACATTGTATACTATAGAAACACACAAAATGGAGAAATTAACACGAAGAAAATAAATAAAATGGATTAAATTGTTTAAAGAATTGAAAAAACACTAAAAATGCAATTTGAAAAAAATAAAGGTACAGGACACGACCACGGTGACATTAAAAATGTAGCTTTTTTCAAGAGCGTGCAAATGAATTTTATCTATCACACATATCGACTCACGTTCTTGCTCACTCGCCTGTTTTCATATGTTACAATTTGCTATATAACCTCCCCATTAAAACATACTTTATTGAAGGTCATTTAACGGTAATCTATTATAACAATTAATCAAGTATCTCACTAAGTGATTAGCATTATTTGGCTGATCCATCTAGTAAAAATAGGCTGGTCTGTCCAGAAAATATATTCAAAAGAAAAGTTCTATATTGAGAACTGTGATGAGGAAGCCCACCCCCGCCAACGGAAATATACAGATTCTCCATGAAATATGAAATTTCATTTTCCATTTAAATTTTCAATAATGTACTAATGAACTTAAGTAAACAATCTTAAGGTTAAGTATTTCTTGATCGATTAGTGGTTGAACAAATGAAATTATTTGATAAATTACATTGTTAAACAACGTTCGCATTACCAGTTAAAACGGGTTTTTATGCTATCTTGGTGAAATTTTTCTTGTTGCTAATTATTATAACGTGTTATAACTCTGTAGTGTAAACATTGTATTATTAAACCAATTCTGCAGCGTTTTATGTTATATAGGTGTTTTATGTGGTAATAGCACTGACATAATTATGTCCTCAGTACAGCGGTTTGTTTCATAATTTAAAACAGATTTATTTTAAAATTTAAATTGGTATATCCAACCGTTCTATTTGTTGTATACTTTAAAACGCGATTAGAACTGTGTTTTAAATACATAGGGCAGGACAGATACTATGACTGCATAAACTGGGAAAACAATTTTAAGTCCAGTAACGCTTAAGAAATGGCTTGAATTTTAATCGAAAAAGAACACCCGCTTAAACTGCTGCTGGGGCGGTAAGTTCTGTTTTAAAAATTTTCCGTTTTGTGCAGTACGAAACAAAAGTGTTTGAAATTAGAAAACAAAAAGGTCTGCTAAGAATGTGATTGTTTCCGATGCAATTACACTCAGGTATTTTTACGCGGGGGATACAGGCCGCGTAAATGAAAACCGCGTAAATTTCAAAAAAACGCATAAATGAAAACCGCGTAAATTACAAAATCCGCGTAAAAAAATACCGCGCAAAAAAACGGCGTAAAAAAACCGCGTAATATAAAATACTACAGAAGCACATTGTCAGATGCCTTACTGATAAAAAAACATATAACCGAAATATATATCACATATAACCGAAATATGAAACATATGAAAGCCAATAGGCTCTTTACCCTACGCAGCTACAAAGCGCCGTAAACATGGATTAACAAGTTAGAACGGACACGCATGCATAAAAATAAATAGTTTTTTTCAACACAACACCCTCAAGCAGCACACATAAGTCGCATCCTGCCGTATTGAATTAAATCCAAACCACCCCACCCACCCACTTTGCAAATCATTCTGTGACACCGCACAGTGGCCGGAGGCTGGCCAAAACCTCAAAAATTTATTTTTGAAATATTGATATTTCATATTCTTCCTAAATTTCTCATGTATTGAATGATATATATTCAAAATTTTATGATCATTGGATAAGAACACGATTTTTAACAGGAGTTTAAACGTACCAAAGTCCGGATTTTTTAATGATTTTCATTTCCGAAACCACCATTGCTCTGTTCACTTCAAATGCATGTTGCTCTTTTGATTTTGGTCCGATTTTAGCACAACTAGTTTCATTGTGTAGAGGAACGAAAGAACTTTGTTAATGAGTAAAATACATTTTGTAAATTTGCTTGGAACTATGACTTTTTAGTTTAAATATGTTTAAGGTGGTCAGATCCAAAATACTTTTTTCACTAATGTATTCTGTACAAATTTCGGAATCATTTCGGAACGGTCACATAGTATACATTCTATGTGAAATTACCTCTACTTTTCGAATATCATGGTCTCGTTCTGCGCCTAGGTGCGCAAAAAGGTTTAAGGCGATTTTGAAGCTTTGTCGCTGATATGGAGACGCATGGTGTTTTGTGTAAAATAGTTAGACAATCTACAGTAAACCAACACATTATACAATGGATTTAAAGTAATGTTCTTCATTTTTTATGAGATTGCTGACATTGGTGAACAGTAACGGAAAATCTATCATGAAAACGGGATCATAGTTATAAGAAAGGTTCAATGACACTGTATGGGAAAATGCATTTAATATTTTACGACTTTTGACATCAAAAATGAGCTCAGCACCTCAAAATTAGCTTAAATTGTGATTTTCAGCCAAATTAGGTAACATTTGAGGTTTTGTCCGACTTTTGTTTGAAGAGCCGCCACTGTGCGCCGTTGATTTTGGCAATCATGAAGCCCTCATATGAGCGTTCTATCACTTCTTGAATGGTGAATCTGCCCATAACTTTCATCACAGCCGTTCTCGATCTATTCGCTACCTAGCTTCCGTTATCAGGGAGGACTTGGTACGGGTCTGCAATCAAAGTGACATCACACATAGTTTCTGTAGTAGACTTCCAGTGATTCAGATTTATCTGGGTTATCTCAATTACCATCATGTGTGTGTATGTGTGCACACTAATGTCATGTAGCAATGGCTGAACCGATCTTAACAAGTTTCAAATGAAAGGCCTAATGTGGCCATTACATGCTATTATTTTTTGTTTTTGGCTATGTTGTTTGCTTTCTGAGAGATGGGTGATTTTGTTAAAATACGATATGTTTTAAGCATATAACTTTCAAACAAAGCAATTCAGTTCTCACTTACCAATTGTCAATAACTAAAAATCAGTTCGTTTCATGAAGAGTATTTAGTATATCTTCTGACCTCGCGCAAAGCAGAAGCAAAAAATTGCTACGCTATAGCAGGCTATAGGCGCCAGTGAAGCAAGCAAGCGTTTTGCTCTATGTCAGTGCATAAACAATATTGCATCGTGGCCCCTGGCTGCGGAGTGAAAAGAGTCTGCCAAACGAAACAAAAGTGCCCGTGCTACGGGATAATACGATTTCGATCGACTTTAATAAAACTCGTGTTAGACCCACAATTCAAGAAGTGGAACATTTAGTTAAAGTTAAAATGGAGCTTAATTTCGCTGAAGTTACGTACATTCAGCTGCACCACGTCAAAACCGTGTTTTGATCATGTTTAGAAAATTGACACAGGCAGAATTTTTTTTTGCAAAGTACAACATGCAACACGAGATCGAATTTAATAACACCAGAATCAAGATCCCCGTGCATATGGAAAACGATATGGTGCGTATCTATGATTTGCTTTTGCGCACTAAGGAAGAGTAAATCAAACGAATCATGATGCAATATGGAGAAGTAGAATCTATTACGAATGAAACCGGAGAAATTTTTTTCACAGGCATTTCCAACGGCGTTCGTATTGTGAGGATGCGAGTGACTAAACCAATACTTGCTTACACGACTCTCGACACCGAGAGAAGGCGTAACCTATAGGCAATCAACGCTGATCACATATCTCGGACAGACCCCTACATGCCAATTCTGTAACCATACAGCCAACTACGGAAAAAACATGCGCCGAAGTAACTAGTCAAAACTCATCTACTACAGCCAACTCTAACAAGCAGTCCCCAACACTTACAGATAAACCAAAAACAACGATCCAATTAATCAATAATGCAGGTACAACGATCGTGACAGCACGAAAGTAGTACGGATGTTCACCGCCAAGGAAAAGGATCTCAACACGCAGAAATAAGCTGCGTCAACAAGATCTGACAAACAGACAATCTTAGAAAATTTTTATTTTTACTTATTGTAAAAACTTAAAAGATCCACGGCTCAGTTGTGCTAACGCATTGAGCCGTGTCAAATAAACCATTAGAGAATTATTTTATGGTATTTTAGAGACAAAACTAAACCGATATTGAGTATAGGGGACGACAACACATCTATGTAATTCAAAGAGTTTTAATCCGAAAGCTTTTTGTGAATTTACTCAATAATGAATGAACTATTTCTCAAAAATTAATACGTAATTTCACTTTGAGGACAAAGAAATGTAAGTTCACTTCAAAGTGATTTTCACAGTTTCTGCATCCACTTCTGGAATTAAGCGTCCCGCTGTGAGGTAGATGTTGGATGGTATATGAACACACAGATCATCAAATAATCCACCTAGTAGTGAGATAATAGATTTCTCATATAATGCTTATTCATATTGTACTCGTCGCATCACCGAGAGCAACTATACTTTTGAATGCCAAAATTCTAGTGAAAACTTGACTTCTTTCACAAGATTTGGGTTATACTGGTCATGGCTCAAAAATTACCAGTTGCGCGTTATTTATAATAGGGCAAGGAATCAAAATATCGCATAGTATATAAAATAATCTCTTTCTATTCGTGTTTGTGGAAACTGTCGCGACCAACATCTATTTTGCTATTTCTCTATCCATTTTTAAGTTGTGTCGTAAGATGTTCTACTAATCTGAAATATTTGGTAATGTCCAACCTAATTTGATGTGTGAGATGCAATTGTGCAGGTTTAAGAAAACAAAACTATTTTTGTCGGCTATTTCGCTGTAAATTGGTATTGTATTTTAGTAGAAACTCACAGAAATAAATTCAATATTAAAACCTACTGGGTAACGAAAAATATTTGTATTTTGAGAAGACTATAACTAATTTATGTTCAAATTCTGCTTTTTGAAAATTTGTATTTCTGTATCTTACTATCATCTCATTTTAGGAAGACTTAAAAATTAACGTTAAACATTTTGAATTTCCTTAAAAAAAAATTTCTCGCAGTCTTTAGCGCAAAATAAACTTCACTTTTTTGCAATAGGATTTTGTTGAAGTTTATAGAATTGACAATTTTTTAATCCCAGAGAACTCATGAACTATTGATGCATGGATTTTTTTACGAATAATTAAAGTTGCGTTTTCGTATGATCTGACTGGAAATTTTTTAAAAATATTTTTATCAATTGGCATATAAATCCTGCAATAAACAAAATCAATTTGCAATCACTACGCTTTCAATTGGAAGTATGATTTGGCATAAAAGGTTAATAGAAGGAAATGATGCGTATTTATTGTAGTTTAAGATAACATTGTGGGTTATTGGGTTTTAATTCCTCACGAACGAAAATTTGAACTTTGGGCTGGATACCTGCATTGAATTTTTGCGCAAGCTGCTAGTAAACATCACTGGTTGCTTTTTTCAAGTATCTGGTCATTGAAATAGCATCCTTAGCCATGTTTCCATTCTATATATTTATAGAGTAAGTGCATTTGGATTAGGTGGAATTTCTATATACTTCGGCTATGTGGAATTCCGGGCAGTTTAGGGAGTTCATCCCATTCTCAAGAACGTTGACGTTACTATCACTGTACCGCTGTTGCGTGTTCTTACTGTAGTGGCTGCTCGCAAAACCTGGCAAAAAATTGGGAGGGCAACGGTGAGACCAAATTAACCACTAGACGCTTTTCAGACAATCTTTGTTGCAGAACTCGGTTCATATTGTTGGCTGTGATGAAAATCGGAGTCTTTCGGCCATAACAGCAAATTTACTGCCAGATCATATACTTTTTCCGGCAAACTTACAAAAACAATGTTATACTTTTTTAGAATAACTCTGTGATCGTTGCAACCTAAAGTTTCTGCTCAGGAAGATGTTTAAAGTCAAATTTGACATACGTTTTATCACCCTTTCAGATGCATTTATTGTTCAGATCCTGATCATATATCTTCCAAACTCGCGATTTTGGCCGTAATGTTTTGCTTTACCTTCCAGTGTAATTGCTTGATAGCCGTATACTTAAAAAAAAACTTTTCGCTATGCCCGAAAGTCCTGGAGTAGCTTTGAAAGTCTTTATGAAGTCCTGACACAGTTTTTTGAATCGACACGATGGCACCTTCAGGGCCGCAGACAAACATTATTTGAAATCTGTTTGAACTGTACATATATAGGAAATCCCATAGTTAACCGGATAAATATGCGCTCATGGGTAGTATAGAGGATTGGATATTGTGATCATCATACTCAGGTTTTCATTCTTATGTGCAGAATTAATTCTCTCTTTTTTCCATCGCGTGACGATTTATAAAAACGTAATTTTTTTAAAAACTTTTACATGAGATCTCAAGAGAATTGTAATTATAAGCAGATTGCAGTCAAAAGGTTCCAGAAATGACTGCAAAGAGCACTGTACCCGATAAGAAGACGCATAACGATTCTACATTCGTATAGCTTTAAGCTAACTCTCATTTTTTTGTGATTTTTTTTAATTATATTAGGAAAATTTTGTTAAAAAATCAGAGTGGATATCAGCATTCATATTGCCATTTTAACAGGCCGCCTGCTAAAAAATTACCTTGCTTCAGTGGTTAAAAGTTAATTTTTTTTTGAATATCCAAAACTCAAGCATGCTTCAATTAAAAATTTTACAACGGATCGAAAAACAAAAAGTAAATGGAGTCAATAAAAAATACAATGAACTGAACTCAAAAAGTGGAAAATTCCATAAAAATTTAGATTTTTTTCTTAATTTGCGTAATCAGATCTAAATATTTACGAAATGTATTATTTCTGTTTCTATCTCGCCAGGATGTGGTAACGGAATATGGCCCACTGATGACGTAAATTACAGTGCTTTAAAAAATCTGGATGGTCTTTGCTATCGGTCGATGGGTTTCTATTCTTTGTGATATATTTTTCCTCCAATGAGCTTCAAGCTTAAAAAAATCAATCTTTAAATTTCATTTTGTGATATCTTTTTTTTCATGACAATATGCGAATTCTGACCTAGATATTCACCAAAAATACTTTTTCAATTTTTAAAAAATCTCTATAGTAAATGGATTTATAAGAAAAATGAACCATACAAACACTTCTGAACAACTTCTGAGCAACTCCGAGAATTAAGTAGAAAATCGTCTTTCTGCAGGAAAAAAATTAATAATAATTGTCGGGGTTTGTGAATGGTTCAAATTACATTTAGAAAACATAGTTTGGTACTATTTATAGCGACTGAACAATTCGGGTATTGGATGCGAACCATGGTTGAATGCATTAGAGATTTCCAGGGAGCCACCTTACGGTCACGCTCCACACACATATTTCCCACGATTGCATATCTCCAGCGAAAGCAACGCTTTCCCCAAAAGTCGACGACGCCTTGCAGGTTGTCTACTGATCACACTAGCGAGTCTCTCCTGTGCCCAAAAGCTTTCCGATGTAAGCATGCGTGTATTGATCTGTGATCGACGCTGACGACTGTAGGGTGCTGCTGGCGACGGAAATGGAGATCGCATTCGTCAAACGTCAACAAACGACCTCGGTTTTTTCTGAACATTGACGGAGCGTTTGATATGCAGTTTCCTTAAAAGCTCTGTCAGAGAAACTTCACCGAAATTTTTTTTCTCCCAAGTTGAACTACTCTTTAACCAACTCTGTTGCGTGAAAACCGTATGTACTTTGCCCATGGCTCTTCATCGACACTGAGATTTAGACTCGTGTCTCCCCAAAGGTTCATGTCTTAGTCCACTTCTGTACAATATTTATGTCGGCAGTATTGGTTATTGCCTGGCAAACAATTGTGCATTGAGGCAAATTGCAGAAAATGGCGTTGTGTCGATAGTAGGCACGAACCGCAATGATATACAAAAGCCACTGCAAGACAATTTATCGGTCTGGGCTGTTGACTTGGGCATCGAATTTTTGGCGAAAAAGACTGAGATGGTTATTCTCTCGAGAAAAAACGCGAGCTGGCAAAATGCCAGCTTCTAATTAGTGGTAAACCCATTACCCATTCGATGTGTTTTAAATTCTTCTTTTTTGATTCCAACGGCACATGGGGTAAACATATTGGTTAGTTGAAGCAAAAATGTCAGTAGTGAGAAGATTTTCTACTTTAAATTACTGGAGCTTGATGGGGTTCCCATCCTCTCGATTTGATCAGATTGTATAAGACAACTATCTTATCGGTAATTGAGTATGGAAGTTTTGCTTCAGATCCTCTGTCAAAACGCATATCCTTCAGTTAGAAAGAATTCAGTTTCGGTGTTTACGTGTAGCTTTTGGCTGTATGTATTCTACTCACACGACGAACCTTGATGTAATAGCTGGAGTGCTTACTCTTTTCGAACGATTCTGTGAGCTCTCACTCTGATATCTGATACGCAGTGAAGTAATGAATCCACCCGTAATCACAACATCGAAGTATTGCATAGTTCAGAAGTGGCAAATGTCCCCCTTCAATGGCTATTTAACGCTACGTAGTCCATCAATACTAAATTCTGCTTAAATTATACCATTGCAGCTTAAAAACTCAAAAATTGCTTTTAATCTAACCAATAACCATCTCACACATGGAATCCCTGACCATCTGCGATCGACGATTACACTAGTTTACAAATTTCAAAAAGTTGTGATATTCTCAACTATTCTTTATCATTTTCATAGTAAAATGGCCCGCTGGAAACGAAAATGAGGCTGGAAAAATTCTGTATGGAACAGATTTTGAGATATTGCGAAAAAACCCATTTTTGTATTTTTAAAAATTGGCTCTTCACTTCATCAAAAATATCTCCAGTTGTAATCTACCGATTTTAATGACACAACATTTTTTGGTCACTAATACAATTAGGTCTCTTTTCAGTAATTAATTAAAAAATAATTGCCATTTTCTGCAAAATGTTGGATTTTTTTTTTGTTTGACTGTGAATTATTCAAAGAAGTACGATTTTTAAAGTATTTTTGTAAAACTTACAAAAAGTCAATTCTTCAGAGTTATGCCTTTCTCATATAGAAAGGTTATGCAATCGGTCGGAATCTCGACTTTTTAACCAAGGCGCGCAACGTCGAATTTCTTATATCATTCGACGCAGTTCGTCGAGGTCGGAAAATGTCTATGTGTGTGTATGTATGTGTGTATGCATGTGTGCATGTGTCAAATAATCTCACTGATTTTTCTCAGAGATGGCTGGACCGATTTGTACAAGGAAAGGTACGACGCATGGGTCGCTATTGATTTTATTGTTGATCCGATTTCCGGTTCCGGAGTTAAGAATTGAAGAGTACGATCACACAGAAAATTCCCATATAAACTGGTACCACCATGATGTCCAAATGAAGCAATACATATTAAAATGTGTGCAACATTGTTTGGATTTGCACACATTTTAATATGTATCATTGATGATCCATCGAAGTCGTAACCGGAAGTCGGATAGAAATAAAATTTAAAAAAAGTTTTTGGGGACGCAACACCGTTCATTTGAGACTAAGTTTGGTGATCTGAGAAATGGATGTAGCTCTTATTCTGAATTTGAATACTTCCGCCGAGTCTTCCGGAATCATCGATGATGGCCAATGTGGCCTATGCGACTTTAAATGATGGTTAGTGACCTAGAGCTACAAATCCAGGCAGTTTTTGTTACATTTTGGAAAAATTTTAACCCTTTTACATTCATCGCGTCATCTACGTCGAAAGTCGGATCACTTAGAAATTCAATAGCAGCCGTTGTACCTTTCATTTGCGACCAAGTTTGTAAAAATCAGTAGAGAATTCGCTGATAAATAGGTATGATATTAACTTAGGGACTTGGCAAGTTTCCCGGGGGCATCAAGAACCGTCATAGGTGGCCAATTATTCAAAGAGACTTCGATGGGTCATCAATGATCTAGACACGCAAATCCTAGTAATGTTGCACACATTTTAATATGAATTGCTTCATTTGGACATCAGTTTATATGGAAAATTGATGTGTGATCGTACTCTTCAATCCGTAACTCTGGAACCGGAAATCGGATCAATAATAAAATCAATAGCGACCCATGCGTAGTACTTTTCCTTTGAGACTATATTTGTACAAATCGGTCTAGCCATCTCTTAGAAAAATCGGTGAGATTGTTTGACACATGCACACATACATACATACATACATACATACATACATACATACATACATACATACATACATACATACACACATAAACATTTTCCGATCTCGACGAACTGCGTCGAATGATATAAGAGATTCGACGTTGCGCGCCATGGTTAAAAAGTCGCAATTGCGACTGATTGCATAACCTTTCTATATCAGAAAGGCAAAACTCTGAAGAATTGTATGTTTTACAAAAATACTCATAACTTCTATATTTTTATTTCGATTGCATTGAACAATCGCTCATTACTTTCGTAATTGATCATATTTCAATACCCACGAATAAAAATATTTAAAAAATCGTACTTCTTTGAGTAATTCACAGTCAAATAAAAAGAAAATTCAAAATTTTGCGAAAATGGCAATTATTTTTTAATTAATTACTGAATAGAGACCTAATTGTATTATTCACCAAAAATGTTGTAGGAATAATCGATAGGTATTGCAATTGTCGATCAAATAATATTAAAATCATTAAAATCGGTGGATTACAACTGGAGATATTTGTGATGAAGTGAAGAGCCAATTTTTAAAAATACAAAAATGGGGTTTTTTTTGCAATATCCCAAAATCTGTTCCATACTGAATTTTTTCAACTGCATTTTCTTTTTCAGCTGCCCATTTTACTATGGAAATGATAAAAATTTTGTAGGGATACAAATCACTGTAAACTAGTGTTACACAAGCTATTTTTTGGCCATGTTGCGTCTATGTTGCAGAACTGGCAGCAGTACGTCCATTGTGCTCTTGGTCTTGTAAAGGTTCTGCTTTCTCACAATTGCTTTATTTTTTCGGACTGTCTCAGCTTTATTGAGGCTTCCCAATGAATGAAACCTTCCAAGCACTAGTCGACCAGTCATTCCACGTGACAATTGTGTGGGTCCTGGCCCATTGCTCAATTCAGGGCAATGAAAAAGCGAACGAATACGCATAAAAAGATGCTGCAAAAGGACATGTACTTGAAATACCTTTCACGTACAGCGAATATCCCAATGGCTCAAGTGTTCGTGGAAGCTAAATGGCTCACGGAAACGAACATCGGGAAAAATCTACTGCTCGGTTTCGGGAGAACCTCTCTCGCCGGGGGATTCTCCGTTGAAGTAGGCTAGTGCCATCGTCGAGGGCTAGACCGAGTAGCTTGCGAACAAGAGTTTAATAAAGTCGGGAGCTAAATGGCTTATCGTGGAAGTGGGGCAAAATGGAACGAGATGGGAACCAAAGGGCTTAAATGAGTTGCGGTGCTAAATGGCACCGGGCAGAGATCCAAAGGGCTCAAGAAGTAGTGGTGCTAAAACCAAAGAAGACCCGGTATCGGCAGAACTTTCTTCGCTGGGAAACTCTCCATCGGCATTAGCTAGATTCACCGCTGGGGACTAGACTGAGCAGACTGCGACGAGACATCACTAGTCGCGGGTCGTCGGGGCACCAGCGAACCGGTTGACTTGCTCCACCCCAATCGCCGAACTGACCTCGATACCTGGTTGGTTGGCTCGGCCGGAGAGGACTCAGGTTCTGGGTTCTGGGCAAGAGCAACGGTTTTTAGTGGGTCGGCCCAACCCCGTTCCCTGAGAAGTTGGGGTTTTGTACATTTTTCCCTGCAATCTCAGGGCTTTTTTGAAAGTTTTTTTTTCTGCCATTTAAAAACACAAATACACACACACACATTCAGACATTATCCCAATTTGTTGAGCTGAGTCGATTGGTATATGACACTCCGCCATCCGGGCCTCGGAAATTGTTTTCAAAGTTTGAGCGAATCCTAAATATTTCTTTTGTTAGAAATATAAAACGTTCCATTATAAGCTTAATTTTGTAAAGACATAGTATGTAGTTCGTTGAATTAAAAACTACCAACAAGGTTCTCCAAACTTGTTTCATAATATGTATTGTATGTGTATGTAGGTAGCCACCATCCTAGCTTGAGTCTTGCTCTGCATGCGGCTCCACTTTACAGTACGCTCAAATTTCGTTACCATTCTGCGTTCAGCATACCGCTGTATAAAGGGCCAAAAGGGGGGTGGCGGACCCGTAGGCAAATGCACCTACTCAGTATCCGCGGACATCAAAGAATCTCCTTCCAACCATAAGATCCAGCAGATTGAATAACGAATTTTGCAATACTTGTCAAGCTTTCCACGAGATGGTTTGTTGTAGAAGAGCGCGTCAAATTGTTTACAACTGTTGGAGAGAAATTTATCTGTCGCGAACGACGGACACTTTTCCTACTTGACTCCGATTGGCTTCCACTTCATTGTCCAGTTGTAACTTCAATGATGCCCTGATGCACCCTCCTCATCCCGTAAATCATATGCATATAATGTATGCATAATATAATATAATATAATATAATATAATATAATATAATATAAGATAATATAATATAATATAATATAATATAATATAATATAATATAATATAATATAATATAATATAATATAATATAATATAATATAATATAATATAATATAATATAATATAATATAATATAATATAATATAATATAATATAATATAATATAATATAATATAATATAATATAATATAATATAATATAATATAATATAATATAATATAATATAATATAATATAATATAATATAATATAATATAATATAATATAATATAATATAATATAATATAATATAATATAATATAATATAATATAATATAATATAATATAATATAATATAATATAATATAACATAATATAATATAATATAATATATACAAGTTTTTCTTGTACTTTTGTATGAAATATAATGCAATGTATAAATATGATATTTATGTGACTTGTAAGATTACGCCGCTTCAACTGAAAAAAATGTATGGTACTGTTGTATAAATTCGTGAAAAGATATGAGGACCTTGCATGATACTTAAAGAAATTATATTTTATACTATGAAAAGAAAGCAGAGACATTGCTATATTACAAGAAAACAAGAGTATAATAATAATTAGGAATGTACTGGAAAGTTTGCATATTATTAATATGATTGAAAATAATAATTATGCTGGGAATAACAACTATGCTGAAAAATAATAGCGCAAATTTAACAAAATATTACTACTATAATGTACTACTGGTGCTTTGATTGTCGTTTTCAGCTCTCGATTCGCTAAACGTGAGGGGCATGATGAATTTATCGCAAATAATGCGCATGAGATTTATCTCCTGGCTACAAGAAGCTAATTTAAATTAGTAAATGTAAGAAATTATGCATCTAGGAAATGGTTCCCACTGTATATTAAGGAAATAATGTATATCTAAAAACATGTCAAAACCGACCTTTTGTATGGTTCAAACATCAACAATATGTGTGTGACACGCCAAACGTCTAAAACGTCGCTTTTTCCCATTTTTCATATGAGCGTACTGACAACTTTGAGGTACTGTAAATGTAAATGAGCGTACAGAACACACGGTGCCGTACCGAAGTGGTTTAGATAGTAGGAACCCTATCAAGCAAAGCACACTGCGCCACACAACGGCACCCCACTAGCGAAAGCCCGGTCGAAATAACATCCGACGCGCTCCCCGCCTGCCCGGCTGTACAGCTGTTCTTTAAAAAAAAAACCTGCGAACAGTTGATCAGACAAACAAACAAACAGCGCAACAAATGTCACCACGATCGAGTAAGGACCCAAAAAGCACCGCTATGTAACGCACCATCTACCACCTCATACGCAAAAACAACCGACCGATGAGTATCGCAAAATAGTGAGAATCAACTGCGAGTGTGTTGATATATCTTTAACGAAAAAAAAACCTATACATGTGCAACCCTTCCTCCAGTCACGAGCCCAAACAAGTCAGCATCCCATGAGTCAGTCGAAAACGCACACATATACGAGCGAGCATGCAACGGGAGAGTGAGACTCTCCCGCCGCTCCCCATGCCTGTCCGTGCAGACATGCGACCCACACCAAAGTTGTTGAACATACATGGTACACGACGACAGAATGATATGTGTTTGTGGGACATTATCATTGGTTTTGCATTAATGACGATAGAACGATAGAATACATATAGTCATGTCAACCTCATCTTCTTAGATGCAGGGATGCCAGGTGCACAGACACACAGATTTCACAGTTTTCAAAATGTTGCGCAAATTTCTAAAACTGTAGTTTTCTAGTCCAATTACATATTTTCACAGTTTTCGTTATAGTGCGCAGATTTCTCAATCCTAGGCGTCGCGCTTATTTTTTGCTTTGAGCCAAAGCAAACATGTATGTTTTCCTTAACACAGATCGCCAAAATACCACCTATACCACGTACTAAAATCTTTATGTATGTAGGTAGCCACCATCCTAGCTTGAGTCTTGCTCTGCTTGCGGCTCCACTTTACAGTACGCTTAAATTTCGTTACCATTCTGCGTTCAGCATACCGCTGCATAAAGGGCCAAAAGGGGGTGGCGGACCCGTAGGCAAATGCACCTACTCAGTATCCGCGGGCATCAAAGAATCTCCTTCCAACCGTAAGATCCAGCAGATTGAATAACGAATTTTGCAATACTTGTCAAGCTTTCCACGAGATGGTTTGTTGTAGAAGAGCACGTCAAATTGTTTACAACTGTTGGAGAGAAATTTATCTGTCGCGAACGACGGACACTTTTCCTCCTTGACTCCGATTGGCTTCCACTTCATTGTCCAGTTGTAACTTCAATGATGCCCTGATGCACCCTCCTCATCCCGTAAATCATATGCATATAATGTATGCATAATATATATCAATCATAATATAATATAATATAATATAATATAATATAATATAATATAATATAATATAATATAATATAATATAATATAATATAATATAATATAATATAATATAATATAATATAATATAATATAATATAATATAATATAATATAATATAATATAATATAATATAATATAATATAATATAATATAATATAATATAATATAATATAATATAATATAATATAATATAATATAATATAATATAATATAATATAATATAATATAATATAATATAATATAATATAATATAATTTAATATAATATATACAAGTTTTTCTTGTACTTTTGTATGAAATATAATGCAATGTATAAATATGATATTTATGTGACTTGTAAGATTACGCCGCTTCAACTGAAAAAAATGTATGGTACTGTTGTATAAATTCGTGAAAAGATATGAGGACCTTGCATGATACTGAAAGAAATTATATTTTATACTATGAAAAGAAAGCAGAGACATTGCTATATTGCAAGAAAACAAGAGTATAATAATAATTAGGAATGTACTGGAAAGTTTGCATATTATTAATATGATTGAAAATAATAATTATGCTGGGAATAACAACTATGCTGAAAAATAATAGCGCAAATTTAACAAAATATTACTACTATAATGTACTACTGGTGCTTTGGTCGTCGTTTTCAGCTCTCGATTCGCTAAACGTGAGGGGCATGATGAATTTATCGCAAATAATGCGCATGAGATTTATCTCCTGGCTACAAGAAGCTAATTCAAATTAGTAAATGTAAGAAATTATGCATCTAGTAAATGGTTCCCACTGTATATTAAGGAAATAATGCATATCTAAAAACATGTCAAAACCGACCTTTTGTATGGTTCAAACATAAACAATATGTGTGTGACACGCCAAACGTCTAAAACGTCGCTTTTTCCCATTTTTCATATGAGCGTACTCACAACTTTGAGGTACTGTAAATGTAAATGAGCGCACAGAACACACGGTACCGTACCGAAGTGGTTTAGATAGTAGGAACCCTATCAAGCAAAGCACACTGCGCCACACAACGGCACCCCACTAGTGAAAGCCCGGTCGAAATAACATCCGACGCGCTCCCCGCCTACCTGGCTGTACAGCTGTTCTTTAAAAAAAAAACCTGCGAACAGTTGATCAGCCAAACAAACAAACAGCGCAACAAATGTCACCACGACCGAGTAAGGACCCAAAAAGCACCGCTATGTAACGCACCATCTACCACCTCATACGCAAAAACAACCGACCGATGAGTATCGCAAAATAGTGAGAATCAACTGCGAGTGTGTTGATATATCTTCAACGAAAAAAAAACCTATACATGTGCAACCCTTCCTCCAGTCACGAGCCCAAACAAGTCAGCGGCTCCAGTCAGCATCCCATGAGTCAGTCGAACACGCACACATATACGAGCGAGCATGCAACGGGAGAGTGAGACTCTCCCACCGCTCCCCATGCCTGTCCGTGCAGACATGCGACCCACACCAAAGTTGTTGAACATACATGGTACACGACGACAGAATGATATGTGTTTGTGGGACATTATCATTGGTTTTGCATTAATGACGATAGAACGATAGAGTACATATAGTCA
Organism: Topomyia yanbarensis; assembly: GCF_030247195.1. Lineage (NCBI taxonomy): Eukaryota > Metazoa > Arthropoda > Insecta > Diptera > Culicidae > Topomyia > Topomyia yanbarensis. Next base: position 281,800,436 of record NC_080671.1, read on the forward strand.
TGTCAACCTCATCTTCTTAGATGCAGGGATGCCAGGTGCACAGACACACAGATTTCACAGTTTTCAATATGCTGCGCAAATTTCTAAAACTGTAGTTTTCTAGTCCAATTACATATTTTCACAGTTTTCGTTATAGTGCACAGATTTCTCAATCCTAGGCGTCGCGCTTATTTTTTGCTTTGAGCCAAAGCAAACATGTATGTTTTCCTTAACACAGATCGCCAAAATACCACCTTTACCACGTCCGCCCAAATTAGAGCAGTTGCCGCTTTACGCCCGGCCGCGCACAACACTCAAACGCCAGCACTATCCAGCCATATTGAACACACTTCCACTAATTTAAAACACGGTAACTTTTCCTCTGTTCTTCACTGTATATCAAATTTTCTTTTAGACAGTAGAACCACCTTCCCGGTGTGTGTCCGTAATGATTCAATCTTCCTGCGCTTCTTGCCGCCCTTTTTGAGCGCTCACGCACACTAGCAGGAAGCACTCGCGGAGAAACGCGCTCCGCCACCGAAAGAAATGGCTATTCCTAGGAAACGGTACCACCAAAACAAGAAAATACCACACTTGAGCTCTGAAAAGCCCGTTCACGCTATAAATTCGTCAAAAAACTCTATTAAGGGTATAATTTCACAATGATGTTAATATTTCACACGCCGAAAACACTAAATTTAATATTTCTTTATACCGCGGAAAGCGCACATTGACCAACCAAACCGTGTTGCCGAAACGAATAAACTTGTTTCATAATATGCCTATTGTGTAAATAACAAATCCGAATATAAGAAAAAAAATTCTACATTATACACTAACATATAATAGCTCATTGAGTTAAAACTATCAGCAATAGTCTAGAAATGCCTCACTTATATAAATACTAATTTCATAATAAATCCGAAGAGGGCAAATTTTCTGTATTGTATTATGAAGATATTTTGGTTCCTTCCATGAGAAACTATCTACGGTCTTCTAGAATTTTTTGCCCACTTCGATACAAATAATTTAACGTTACGATAGATTTAAATTCCGTATAATTGCAATTTTCAGTATTTGTAGTACTTGCACCGACACTTTTAGTCGTAGAAAATTCAACTTTGAACTTTGAATTTTGAATATAAATGCAGTAGTAGTAGTACAGTAGTCTAGATAGCCTGAAAAATTAGTAGCTTGTAATATTTTCCAAATGTTTTGAGCGACTGCTAAGATGTAACGAGATTGAAATAACGTTCGTCTATTTTCGAGGTCTGGTTGTTAGATTGTTAAAATGATGACTGAGATAACCCTATTCCACACCTCTATGGTTTCGAACCGAGCATCTGAGCACAAGGTGTAATATTTCTTCCTTCGAACATCTTACTCTCATGTATTTTGTTTTTGACGCATTTATTACCATTTATTACCGCATTTATTCCAAAACGATATTGAACAGTAGATAAGAGACCCATCACATCACTCGATCCATTGTCGATTTGATAAAACATGTCGGTTTAACCGGGAACCCATATTCGTGAATTATATCCCATAGGTGATGTCGATCGATTGTATTATATGCAGCTTTGAAATCTATAAACAGGTGACACGTTGTATTCGCAACATTTTAGAAAGACTAATCGAATCGAGAATATTTCGTTTGTAAAGATTCCTGTCCTAGTAAAACCTGCTTTGTATTTCCCAACGAACTCCTTTTCTCTCAGTGATAGGCGGCGGTGAACACAGTGTAGGCGGCATTTAGTGATTGACCGGTACTTGCAGCAATCCACCTTTGTCATAGACGAGATATATGTACTACCCCCTCATTATTCTATACGAAGAGTAAAGTGGACGAATTCTTATTCCAAACGTTCAAGCAAGCAATAGAAACTATAGCGAATTCATCACCCAAAAAGTTAAATAATCTATAGGGAAGCATACATCTGCAAAAACAAACACTGATATTTAAAAACTACAAAGCATGCATAGTTATGCATGGACCAAAAGCCATTTTCAAACTCTTTCTCGATTTTGCAAAAGCTTTTACTACACCGAACAAACGAATGATGATACATATGCATACAATGCTGAAATATGCTTTCGAAAATGTGATTTTGCGTAAATATTTTGGAGAATGAAGAATTTTTCTTCCAAACATTTACACAAAATCACATTTTAGAAAGCATATTTCAGCAGGCAGTCGCGGAAGAACATAAAATGGAGAATCACTAATTTATGTACCAATAATTCACACAAGTTGACATCATAAACCTGATAAAAATAAACAGCAGTGTTTTATTTGCGCGTTCATTTCCCCGGCAGCAGTTTATCGTCTATTTTTTCTTCATTAGTGAGTGGGTAAACAAATTTTTACCTCACAAGAACTTACGAAAAGATTCTGACAATGCAGTATAGAAGCTCCACCTCAATGGCATCCCTTATTATTGAATACCCAGGCAGTTTAGTGACTATAATAAACCTATAAAAAAGAAATTAAATAATTCTATCAGTATTTATTCACATACTTTCCTGTATGGCTATGTACAATTTATGACTGGTTATGTTATTGACATATCATAACAGTAACTTTATATGTAAAAGTTAGCGCAAGAAATTTCTAATGGAAATATTCAAATCAACAGTCAGACTATCGAAATCATCAATGGGGAAACACGTGGCTCTGCATAAACAACCATGCGGTAGCACGCGGCTAACCGACATTTGTGATTTCTTACCTGTTTCACCATTGTGCTGTATGATCGGTGTCAAGTCAGACCGGACTAAGTAGCAAAATCTCAAAAGAAGAGATAATGATAGGATTGAATCAAAAATTTCTTCTTCAGCTACATTTCATTTGCGCCAGATTTGAAAAATATTATCATTAGCATGAATTATTAAATGAATCCATTGCGAATAATACTGTAAAGAATGCAAGATTAAATCTTTGTACACGTTTTTCTCTGTATCAATGTAATATCGCTTTGTCAGGTCTAGCACAAAACCGGCATCATGCATGCGCGTGCGCTTTGTATTCATTTTCACTGAAGTTAGAATGGACATACGGCATTTGGTAAAAATGCGGCTGCAAATATGGGTATTTCATCAACTTTACTAAAATATGAATAACTCAAAAACGAAGCATCGTAGCTATGTAATGTAAGCGAACGAAAAATTCTACACAAAGCAAGCTACAATCCTATGCAATAATATGGGGTACTTTTGAATAAAATATCTGAGATATTTTGGTTCGAACTGGAAAATGCTAGCCGTGAGTAATTAAGCTATTTTTGGTATAACTAAAATTTTAAAATTTTGATGATTACTCACGGCTAGCATTTTCTAGTTCGAACCAAAATATCTCCGATATTTTATTCAAAAGTACCCCATATTATTGCATAGGATTGTAGCCTGTTTTGTGTAGAATTTTTCGTTCGCTTACATTATACAGCTACGATGCTTTGTTTACGAATTATTCATATTTTAGTAAAGTTGATGAAATACCTATATTTGCAGCCGCATTTCTACCAAATGCCGTATGTCCATTCTAACTTCAGTGAAAATGAATACAAAGCGCACGCGCATGCATGATGTCGGTTTTGTGTCAGACCGAACTAAGCGATATTACATTGATACAGAGGAAAACATGTACAAAGATTAAATCTATACATTCTTTAAGGTATTATTCGCAATGGATTTATTACATAATTCATGCTAATGATAATATTTTTCAAATCTGGCGCAAATGAAATGTAGCTGAAGAAGAAATTTTTGATTCATTCCTTTCATCATCTCATCTTATGAGATTTTACTGCTTAGTCCGGTCTGACTTTACACCGATCATATAGCACAATGGTGAAACAGGTAAGAAATCACAAATGTCGGTTAGCCGCATGGTACCGCATGGTTGCAGCCACGTGTTTCCCCATTGATGATTTCTATAGTCTGACTGTTGGTTTGAAGATTTCATTCTTTCCGATATGTTATTATAGTTACTAAACTGCCTGGGCGTTCAATAATAAGGGATGCCGTTGAGGTGGAGCTTCCATACTGCATTGTCAGTAGCTTTTCGCGAGTTCTTGAGAAGTGAAAATTTGGTTACCCACCCACTAATGAAGAATAAATAGACGATAAACTGCTTGCCGGGGAAATAAACGCACAATTCAAATGTTTATATTTACCAGGCTGCTGATGTCAGCTTGTGAGAATTATAGGTGATTTTCCGTAAATGTTTGGGAGCAAAATTCTTCATTCTATGTTTGAATGAAGAACTTTTCTCCCAAACCTTTACACAAAATCACATTTTGGAAAGCATACTTCAGCATAGTATGCATATGTATCATTAGTCGATTGTTCGATCTAGTAAAAGCTTCTGCTAAATCGAGAGAGATTTTGAAAGTGGATGTAGTTTTTAAATGTCCGTGTTTGTTTTTGCAGATATACGTTTCCCTACGTTCTTATTGCTGGCTTGAACCTTTCGAATAGAAATTCGTTCAGTTTACTCTTCATATAAAATAATGAGGGAGTAGTACACATGTCCCGTCTATAACAGAAAAATGGGGAATTCAGAGCAGGTTTTACTGGGACATGCATCACAACAAACGAAATATTTTCGATTCGACTAGTCTTTCAAAAATGTTGCAATTACAACGTGCCACCTGTTTATAGAATTCAAAACCGCATATGATATAATCGATTGAAATCACCTATGGGATCTAATACACGAATATGGGTTTCTAGCTAAACCGACATATTTGATCAAATCGACTATGGATCGAGTGATGTGTTACGTCCGAATATCGGGCACAATCAAGTTCTTTTGAAACTCAGGAAGGACTACGGCAAAGTTATGGAGCCTCTTATCTAATGTTTAATATCTTCGGGAAAAAATGCGGTAATAAATGGTAATAAATATGTGCACGAGAGCAAGAGGTTCGAAGCAAGAAACATTACTTATGCTCATATGCTCGGTTCTAAACCAAGAGGCGTGATATAGGATCATGTCAATCATCATTTCAACACTCTAATAACCAGACCTCGAAAGCGAAATTTCCATCTCGTTACATCTTAGCAGTTTAGAAAATATTGCAAACTACTATTTTTTTGGGCTATCTAGACTACTGTATTAATACTACTGCATTTAGATGCGACCAAAGTTGAATTTTCTACGACTAAAAAGTCGGTGCAAGTACTACAAAACACTGAAAATTACAATTATGTGGAAGAATTTAAATCTATTGTGAATAACCATGAATGATATAACCTTAAATTATTTGTATGTGAGCGAAACATTTCTAGAAGACCGTTGATAGTTTCTCATGTAAGGAACAAAAATATCTTCACAATACAATACAGAAAATTTATCTCCACTGGATTTATTATGAAATTAGTATGTATATGAGTGAGACATTTCTAGACTATTGCTGATAGTTTTAACTCAATGAGCTATTATATCTTCATATATAGTTCAGAAAATTTTCTTATTTTCAATTCAGATTTGTTATTTCTCATATACCAATCGACTGTGTGTGTTTTTTGTTTTTGTTTTTAGATGATAGCAAAAAACTTCCAAAAAAGCCCTGAGGCTGCAGGAAAAAAATATATATTAAACTGTAACGTCTCAGGGAGCTGGTTTGTGTTGCCACCCGACTCGCCAAAAACCACTACTCTTGCCCAAAACCTGAGTCCTCCCCGGCACTACCTTACGGCATTACTTCGGGGAGGGGGTTTTTATGAGCATAACACCCACTCTAATTCCACTACTTTGCAGTTAGTTCCTTCAGTAGGGTTACAGCACTACTCTTCGACGGTGGTGTGTTCTTCACCATCAACACAGACTGGCAATTTTTACATGGTAGTCGGAAAGCTAGCAGTGGGTCGAAACTTTATGCTCTTCCCCTACGAAGACAATCTGGGCCGCAAACTTCAGAGTGTCTACTTTACCTAGCCTTTCGATTTCCTTGTGCCTCTCTGCACCGAAACTTTCTTCTCGTACCATTCAGCACCACTTACTCGTTCAGCTCCCGACTTGTTTGCAAACTACTCGGTCCAGTCCCCAACGATGGATCTGGCCTACTCCGAAGGAGAATTCCTAGGCGAGACAGGTTCTCCCGATACCGAGCGGTAGATTTCTCCCGATGCCGATGTTCGTTTCCGTGAGTCAATTAGCTCCCCGCTTTGTTCCGATCTACTCGATGTAGCCCCAGCGATGGACCTAGCCTACTCTACGGACCAGCCAGTAGGTGCTAAGGTCCATCCAGCGATTCCGGGTGGAGCGTAGCTTCCGGTTCACTGGCGCCCCAATGATCCATTGCTAGCTATTCGACGCGGTCTGATCCCCGGCTGTGCATCTACCCTACTCACGAGCTATCCGGTAGGGTGTTGAGGTCGGTCCGGCGATTCCGGTTAAGTCGGACGTCCGTATCACTGGCGCCCAGATGACTCGAACCCGGTTCTACATTGCGTACTACTTAACTGGTCCCCGGCGGGGGACCTAATCTACACCAACGGATAGTTCCCCGGCGGCGGAATTTCTCGCGAATCCCAATTTGGGATTTAACGGCGACTTTCTAGCCAAGGGCGTACTTTGTTGGTCCCTTCGCCCCTTCCTCTGCATCTCGGAGAGTATACTCGTAACCACTCTATTGACAGCGTCGCGGGAATGCTCGTCGTGGCACATCTCTTCAACGATACTGTCAACTATCACACTCTACGAAAGCTTCTCCGAACCTAGACCACGTGTTCCTGTGTCTTTGCACGTTTACACACTCCGGGCAAAGGAGTGCCGAAGCATGTCCAAACCGGTGCAAGTACTTCCGGAAGCATCCGTGCCCGTATAAAATTTGAATCAAATGTAAGTTCACATCTCCATGTTTCCTATGCACCCAAGCTGTCACATTTGGGATTAGTCCTCAGGCATAGTGATGCATTTTCGGGATCATGCCGGCGATAACGCATACTACCTCCGACGATATTGTTCTGTAACCACTCGCGACTCGTACGGACATCAGCCGGAATGTCCGGTTCAGCTTTTCACGATTCCGCTTGGTTTTCAGCGCAGCATCCCAGGCAGGAACCTCATATCGAAGTATCGATGACGAAACGGTAGATAGCATACGTCTCGTATCGGTAGCCGACATTTGGCATGATTCTCGTTGTCTTCCCCGACTTTTCACAGACGTAGTCGACGTGGTTGTTGAAGCTCAACCGGTCGTCGGTTATCACTCAAAATTCTGCCCTCCAACGTCGATCTGAATCCGCTGAATCGCTTTGGCGATGCTGACCAACAACTTGTGGTGAGTTATTTACAGCTTGACTCCGTTCATCCAGCTCTCGATCGCGTCTATTGTCTCCGTCACCGACAACTCCACTTCTTCAAATGTCTCACCAATCACCGTTAGTTACATGTCGTCCGCGAAACCCACACAGAAAAAAATATTTTGTAATTTTAAGTTTATTTTCATAAACATATTTGGAGCATGACTATAAATGTAAAATTAAATTCCACCACAAATCCACACGACTTGTCGTGCTTTCTTCAACGAATTTTATTATAATTCTACACGTGGATTGAAAATTACAGTTTCTTCAAACGGAAAACCAATGCACTTCAATGTATTTTTTACACGCTTATTGCTGTAAAATGAATAACATGTAATATCACACGAACGAAAGTGTAAAATTGTATGCTTTTTGATGCTCTAATTGAGTGCATTGATTTTAACGTAATTTTCAATCAAAGTTTTGATTCAATCTTTGTATGTTTACATTTGTATTGATTTACATGTCGTTTAAATTTCATTATTTTTTTGAGTGCGCGATTTTCACTTTCCTGGGCAGCCGAAGAGTTTTGACCCCATCGTATACCCGTTCCAAAGAGTTGGACCAAGAATGGAACCTTGAGGAACGCACGCTGTGAATGAAATTGACTTCTGCCCTTCGCTCGTCTCGCACAGCAGCACTCGGCTCTATAAGTAGCTCTTCAGGATCTAGCATAGATAGTTAGGAACCCTCATTCTGTGCAGCGCTGCAGCAATGGCTGTCCAGTTGGCGCTGTTAAATGCATTCTTAACATCTATCATGACCAAAGCCCAGTATCGATATCCTCTTCACTTCTGTTTAGATGCCTTCTCAGTACTCTTAAACATTGTCAGAATTGCATCCACTGTTGACGCTTCTTGCGCAATCCGAGCTGCCTCTTAGGTAGTCCGCGCGGCTTCAGCTGCAGTACCAGCTTCTATAACTTCCAAATTCCGGGGAACCTTTATTTAAACACATCTGCAGCACCATCCTGAACACGTCCGGATATGCCAGGATCGCAGCTTTCAGCGCCACGTTTGGTGTTCTATCCGGACCGGGGGATTTCTTAGATTTCAGACACTTCGATGCTGTGTCGAGCTCATCGTTACTTACCAATCGTCCGTGTGTGCTCCTGCTTCTTCGCCGTACGGTGTTGGTGGCCAGATAGTTGGATCGTGCTTCGGGTAAAAGACCCTCGATAATTATATTCAGCTTATTCGGGCACATTTTGGCTGGCGTCGTCGAACTCTTCATTTTCGCCATCACGACTAGGTACGCGTCGCCCCAGGGATAAGCGTCTACTTCTCGTCACAGCTCTTTGGGGCAATCTGATTTTTTAAGTCTCTCAGGTTACTCTCCAAACCCCAGGCGTTGAAGTAACCACCAATGACTACCGGCTTCCGACCGATAAACTACTCGGTTAACTGCTCCAGCATTAGGCTGAACTGATTTACTGTTCACCTTGAAGGAGCGTCATAGCTATACACGAAGACGCCATTGATTTTGGCCATCACGAAGCCCTCATATGAGCGTTCTACCACTTCTTGAATGGGGAATCTGCCCATAACTTTTATCACAGCCGTTCAATCGATATGACAGTTCCCAAAATCGATTTTCCAGCGCGAGAACGCCCTCCAGCACTACGAGACTTATCGTATTGGTCGAGTGCATGCAACCCAAGGCAATGCGCAAGCAACGATACTGGATTATCTCCAGTTCGATGAAGTATATGTTCGAGGGTACTTTTTAAGGTTTACAAGCTTTTTTTCTCACACAGACATGAAGCACAAATAATAAATCGTGCATTAAATTAAAATTATAATGTTCAAAGTGGCTGTACTTTATTTTGAAACAGTTCGGAAAGATCACTTGTAGTTAATGATACTTGAAAATTGGTGTACGTTCCGAAAATGAATGTGCTGTTTTGCCCCTTTTTGCCCCGAGGTATGAAAAAATGTGATTTTTCATTGTATGTCTGAAGGAGACGCATGATTGTGTTTGATTCCCCAAGGTACGAAATATAATTTATGAATGTCTACCAGCATTATCAACAATTGAAAAAATGTGTATTCTGCTAAAAATTCGCAACACCAATTTATTTGAAAATGAATTTTCATATATTGTGCACCTCAATATTCGTTAATGTTGAATTTTCGAACCACACTAACTACCAAAATTTTAAGGTAGAAATAAAAAAATAACATCAAATATGAATTCAGTGCGACAAAATTATCCCAATGTGAAGTTTTCATCAAATTCGGGCCACTTTTGAGGTTTTGTCCGACTTTTGTATGGAAGATGATCACTGTGCGACAGGGTGGTCTCTGTTATAGCGCCCAAGGCATTTGGGGGTGTTTCTGTTTCCGCTCTGCCTCGAACAAACACTTTATCAAACTGGAGAGAATCCAGTATCGTTGCTTGCACATTGCCGGCGTAGCTAGAAATTTGGTTTGGTTTTGACGAAAATCTAAGATTTTTCAAAAATGTTGTCGGGTCTATTGATGACATTTAATCTGTAGGCCGCGATCGACTGGGTACTACCGTGTTCTGCAGTAATAGCGAAATGGGATGGTGTGAGCGGGTATGGGCGCTATAATCCTACTGTAGGTAGAATTAAATACCTGTCGCATGTGTCAGTTATGTTGGGTGGCGGACTACGAGACAGGTTAGGTCAAGTTCAACGAGTGGCCCAAAACATCACTTTACTAACAATCAAGCAGAAAAGGATGAGCTGAAAATTCGCAACTTCCAAACCGTAGCATTGGAAGAGCTTTGATAGACGGGGCAGAATGTGTGGAAATGCGAGGATCGAGCGACGGCATAAGATCTGGGCAAAATGCGCCAACGCGTATCAAGTGGCAGGCGATCAGCGAAAGGATTTGTGTAGTGTGGATCAAATCCACACCATTATCAATGTGCATTGACCTCACGAAGACGAGAAAGATGCATTTTATGCGCAGCTGGAGCATGTCTATGATAGCTATGATGTCATCGGTGCCATAAACATCCTGATAGGCCGGGGCATTGTATAAACCGGTTATCGCACAGGATAGTCTGTAAACCTTATAAACAATGTGCAGAAATTCTCATGATTGATAAGCATATTATGACGAACACCTAAATAGCGAAGCAGTAGACGACAAGAGTATTGCAAGAATCAGCTTGGAGACGCGCGCAGTCGACGACAGATTCCGGATCTACCTAAGATTCATGAAAAAATAGGACGGTTGGACCGCTGGCAATGATCAACTGTCATATAAGCAACTCAAACACAGGGTAGAGGAATTGGCTAGAGCACTCCACTGGGTGCTTTTGAAGATCTGGAAGGAGGAGATTTTACCGAAGTATAGGATGTAGGAAGTAGTATGTCCCATCTATAAAAATGGTGGTGGGATTTTTGCAACTAATTACCGATTATTCGCATTACTGAACTGCCCGTGTATGCAAAGGTGACGTAAATGCCATCGAGTATATTTATCAGGAAATCAATTTTCAAATCTTGCATGATGCGAGTAAAAGCTTGCTTTCGCCATTTTGCTTTTCGTATTTCAACAGGTTATTTTTTTCAAATCGTTTGCACTGAAAGATGCATTCTCCCAAATTCTTTGTTGCCGCCTATCTTCAACCAAGCTATTTGCAATAACACCCTTGAAAACTTTGCTGGAGACACTAAGTCTCGAACTAAATTTGATTGGAATTTGTAATGCATCCAACTGGAAAAATTAATCAACAACATTATGCTGCTAAATACTAAATCTCCAAAGGCTGATGATTTCCAAATTATGCAATCTTGGCGCCATTCAATTCGATACCCAAATGTACATCATAAATAGCGAAAAACGTGAAAAATTTCAATTTTTTTATTACCAATCTTAGCTAGTGGCACTTTATATAAGTGGTAACCCAAAAAAAATCAAATGCACATAAAAACCGATTCTCACCTGTTAGGGACAAGCGTAAAACGCCATTTTTCATCAGTTTCTATGTAGGCGTTTTCATTGAGCTATTTTGCTTGATATTTACATGATTTATCAACTACAGGATCCTCACTAAAATATTAGTTACAAGATCCCATTCTCACAACTTACAAAAAGTCCCCATAACGTTTAAAACATTAGGTTCTCAACGTAATGAACAGATAATAAACATCCAAAATTATTATTTGAATATTTAATAAACTAGTCAGCATCAAACTTTTTTTTTCTTCAATTCAAATATTTTGGTTTGGCGGGGGTTTTAACCCTCAACCCCCCCCCCCCCCCCCCCTTGGCTATGCCACTGTGCCTTGGATTGCATGCACTCGACCAATACGATGAGTCTCGTAGTGCTGAAGGGCGTTCTCCCGCTGGAAAATCGATTTTGGGAACTGTCATATCGATTGCTCATCCGATGCGACATTCTGAACTCGTTGGTGATTGGAAACTTCAAGAGGCTCGTTGAGCTTAATTCTCAAACCCGATTTATGTCCTTGTACTTCGACTACATGAAACAGCGCATCAATCCTTCTTCGTATTTATTTATTTATCACGCACATCAACAGGTCGTACTCGGCCCCAATGATGGAAACTTAAACTAATTACATCTAAAAAACTGCAGGAATCGATTTCTTAACGATATCCGAGACAAATGAAAGTTGAACAGGTGCGACACACGATTGAAGAGGCGTTGTAGTCCCGTGATAGCGGAATTAGCTGTTTGAATAGTTCGTCGAAACAGCACACTCAGAAGAACGTTTCCGCGTAACGTTCTGGACCTTGCTTCGATGTTAACTCGCTCTAGTAAATCTGGAGAATCGATGCGTCCTGACAGAAGATCAGAGATGAATAAGGCTTTTGCAGTTTCTCTACAACGCTGGAGAGTATCGAGCTGGATGAGTTGACACCGACTCTCGTAGCTTGGTTCCAGACCGCCGAACAATACTCCAGCGTGGAGCGCACTAAAGAGCAGTATAGGCTTTTGAGACAATAAATGTCTGTAAAGGATTCAGCCGTACGGAAAATGAAGCCCAGGCTTCGCGATGCTTTACCAACAACATACGAAATGTGATTCTTAAATGTAAGTTTCGAATCTAACAGCACTCCAAGATCCTTAACGCAGCTCAACCGGGAAACAAGAGCTCCAGACAAGTTATATTCAAACTCAATGGGATCTTTTTTTCTGGAGAACGATATCACAGAACATTTCGCCGGATTCAGAATCATTCGGTTGTTTTCACACCATCTGCTGAAAGTGTCGAATTGTTGCTGCAAATATTGTGCGTCCGTTCGGCTCCTAATTCTGTTGAAAATTTTTAGATCATCTGCATACGACAACCGTGGTCCTTTCAGCTGATAGTTTACATCGTTGAAATAGAGAGTGAATATAAATGGTCCCAGATGACTTCCTTGCGGAATACCAGACGTTGCGGAGAACAGTTTGAAGTATGCATCACCTATGTTCACACTGAGTTGACGGCCAACGAGATAGGATTGAAACCATCGCAGGAGTGATCCACTGAAGCCAAGTTTTTCCAATTTAGCGACTGCTATATCGTGATTAATTTTGTCGAAAGCTGCAGATAAGTCAGTATATATAACATCAGTTTGTTGATTCGCATCGAACCCTTCGGACACAAAAGAGGTTAGAGATAGTAGATTCGTCGACGTAGATCGATTCGGCATGAATCCGTGTTGGTCTTTAGAAATATATTCCTTACAGTGAAAAAACACTGACTCCACCACGACTAACTCAAAGATCTTGGAAATTGCACAGAGCGCAGAAATTCCTCGATAATTGTCAATGTTTCTCTTATCACCTTTTTTGTGCACAGGAAAGATGAAAGCTGCTTTCCACAATTAACCCTTGTGAAGGCAAGCTAAATTCCTAACATTAAAGGGCAAGCCGGGCCTCTCAGGTCCGTCTAAATTCAAGCTCCTTTTTTGCCGTTCTCATATAGAAAAGTTATGAAATCGGTCGAATTTTCGACATTTTAACCGAGACCCGAAGGGCCAAATCTCTTATACCATTCGACTCCGTTCGTCGAGATCGTAAAATGTATGTATGTGTGTATGTATGTATGGATGTATGTATGTGGCAAACAATCTCACCGATTTTTCTCAGAGGTAGCTGGACCGATTTGTACAAAGTTAGTCTCAAATGAAAGGTACAGCCTTCCCATCGGTTGCTAGTGATTTTTTTTTATTGATCCGACTTTCGGTTCTGGAGTTACGGGTTGAAGAGTACAATCACACAGCAAATTTCCATAGAAACTGATACCACCATGATGTCCAAATATATATATATATATATATATATATATATATATATATATATATATATATATATATATATATATATATATATATATATATATATATATATATATATATATATATATATATATATATATATATATATATATATATATATATATATATATATATATATATATATATATATATATATATATATATATATATATATATATATATATATATATATATATATATATATATATATATATATATATATATATATATATATATATATATATATATATATATATATATATATATATATATATATATATATATATATATATATATATATATATATATATATATATATATATATTAAAATATGTGCAACATTACTTGGCTTTGCATGTCTAGATCATTAATGACCCACCGAAGACACTTCGACCACATTGGCCAGCTATGACGGTTCTTGATGCCCCGGGGGAACTTACCAAGTTCCTAAGATAATGTCATACCTATTTCTCAGCGAATTCTTTACCGATTTTTACAAACTTGGTTTCAAATGAAAGGTACAGCATTACCATTGACTGCTGTTGAATTTATAATTGATCCGACTTCCGGTTTCGGAATTACAGGATGACAAGTACGAACACGCAGCAAATCCCGATTTCATCGTATAAGGCGATGGATGTAAAAAGGTCAAATTTTTTTTCCAAAAGGTGATTACTCGGAAGATCACGTCAACTCTCGATTGGCTCTGAGCTCCATTTCGTTTGAACACGAGCAATAAATGTTTCTGGGTTGCTATTAATTTCTTCTGATGCATAACCGGAGTACATATTCAGATTTTTCTTCCGAGTCTGCATCAGATTCATCGTCGGAAGCAATATCATTCTTCAACATCTTCTTCCTCGCTTTGCAAATCAGTTTCGGAATCGTCTGCTGTTGAATTTGCTCGAATTTTTTCCATTATTTCAGATTCTTTGAGACGATTGAAAACATGGACATATCGCCTTATAGCCATTTAAATTTTTTGTTGCTTCTAGATCCTAATTTGAATAATTACGACAACTATAACACAAAGAATAGACAACAAAAATAGACAATAACGAAAGAGTTAGGTTATGTTATATCCAAATAATTGTCAAGTAGACCACAATTAATTACCCAAAAAAATATGATATACGCCATTATCGTATGCTATTTTTACATTTCTTATAAAAGAAATGTATAGAATTCGCTCAAACTTTCAAGATTTTTTTCTTATAAGTAAAGGTAAAAAGATAAAATCAATCAAAACATGAAAAAATACCTGCTAATATGAAGATGAACTCATCAAAATGTTTTTTTTTTCAGATAAATATTAATGTATAAAACCCGTGGTATTCCTTGTAAATATTGCATGCACACCGGGCCTGCCAGGCCCGGCTTGCCTTTTTGTGTATGTAAAAAATTCAAACATAGCTGCGCATCACTCCATAGATGAAAATTTCACAATTCTTTATTTTTGTTATAGATTTCAATGCTACTTATCAAAATTTCCATGCCCAAGCTTATACTGCATACACATTTTTTTGTAACTAACGTGCCGGGCCTTTGAGACCCGCTTGCCTGGCCTTTGAGACCCGCTTGCCTTTTTGAGGGTTAAGGAAAAATCGCTGTTGTCAGTGACATTTTGAATAGTTGACAGAGTGGTTCCACCAAACCAGATATACACTTTTTCAAAAATACAGCAGGGACACCATCTGGCCCAGGAGATGACGATGATTTAAGCTTGGATGCTGCTGATACAATATCCGAGTGCTCAACACGAATCTCCCTCACTGACCGTTCGAGTTGGGCCACGCCGCTAGCTGCAACGTCAATCTGCTGCGAGGACAGAGTCTCACTGACGAACACGCTCGCAAATTTAGAGGCGGACAGTTTGCATATGGCTTGTGAATCATGCTCAACTTCACCATTCAAAAACATTGTAGAAGGTAAGCCGGTTTCTTTCCGCTGCTCATTGACGTATCTCCAAAACGATTTAGGATCCGACTTAAGCTTACGTTGCATTTTTCGTTGATAGTTTGAAAAACATAAACTGTTCAGTTTTTTAAAATCGTGATTGAGCATTACATAATAAGCTCTCAGTGACAAGGTACGGCGTTTGGTAAACTTTCGTAATGATGCTCTTTTCTCAGTTTTTAGCTGACGTAGCTCGTCTGTCTGCCAGGGGGATTGATCACTTCGTTGATTACACTTTGGGACATGACGATCGATAAGATAGCTCATTATATGGCAGAACGTTTCAGCGGTGGAGTTCACATCATCCTTGCTTAGCACAGAATCCCAGTTAATACTTTGTAAAATATTCAAAATGCTGCTATAATCAGCCCGCTTATAATTGTAACACACGGTGGGCACGTGGCTCGAAAACTTCATAGGCGGTACGTCCTGGAGTGTAAGATGTAGAGGCGGATGGTGGCGTACATACTTTACTAGCGGGGTGAGGGCGGTGGAAATATGTGGCGATTGATCTCTGGCATTAACGAAGCATATATCTAAAAACCGGTCGTTCTCGTTCGTGGTGCTGTTGCTCTGCTGAAGTGTAGCCGTGCTATAGCCATCCAGAAGAGTAATGCTGCCAGGATGAAAAACAGATTCGTCTGGGTCGGGTTGTAGAAATCCGTTATGAACGGAACGCCACTTTATTGTAGAAAGGTTGAAATCGCCGAGAATCATGATTTTGTCAGTGAGTTGTGCCATCGCGGAAACAGAAGTCAATGATTCAGAATGAGAATCAACTAGTGCAGAGTCGCGAATTTTATCAGGAGGGAAATAAACCACACACACACACACACACACACATATATATATATATATATATATATATATATATATATATATATATATATATATATATATATATATATATATATATATATATATATATATATATATATATATATATATATATATATATATATATATATATATATATATATATATATATATATATATATATATATATATATATATATATATATATATATATATATATATATATATATATATATATATATATATATATATATATATATATATATATATACGATTTCCCATACTTGTTCGATGCTGCTCCAAGCGTCATTTGTTATTTGTTGAACTTTTAATCCACGACGCACAGCGCGAGCAAAACACCGCCACCGGAGGATTTGTTGCTGTTGAGAGGGCTACGATCACATCCCAACCGCGTCCGTCTCCCTAATATTTCTGATTCTACTGTATTATTAGACACATCCACGAAGGATCGTGGAATCCCGGACCATACACGCCCGTAAGTGATTCCCAATATATTTTATAATAAATTCCGATAAGTCGCTTGTTACAAAATGTTGTACACTGACGGATCAAATCTCGATGGGTCCACTGACTTCGGTATCGTTAATAATACTATCACTGCTTCATTCAAGCTCAATGATCCCGCTTTAGTTTACGTCGCAGAGTTAGCTGCAATTCAGTACACCCTTGGGATCATCGACACTCTGCCCACAGATCACTACTTCATTTCGGAATGCATCAGCTCTATCGAGGCTCTTCGTGCGATGAAGCCCAAAAATCAATTCTCGTATTTTCTGGGGAAGATACGGGAGTATACGTTATCTAAAAAATCTTACCAGTTTACCTTTGTTTTGGTGCCATCTCATTGCTCTATCCCGGGCAATGGAAAGGCCGACTCTTTAGTAAAGGGGGGCATTAGATGGATACATATACGAAAGACCAATCTGATTCAACGATTTTTTTAGTATTTGTCATCAAAGGACACTCAACAGTTGGCAAACCTTGTGGAGCAATGGTGAACTTGGACGGTGGCTACATTCCATTATCCCAAAGGTATCAACGAAGTCATGGTTCAGGAGGATTGGTGTGGATCGGGATTTCATTCGTGTTATGTCCCAGCTTATGTCCAATCACTACACCTTGGATGCGCATTTGCGGCGTATTGGGCTTGCGGAGAGTAGTCTGTGCGCTTGTGACGAGGGCTATCACGACATCGAGCACGTTGTCTGGGTATGGGCCGGTTGTTATGACGCCAGCTCTCAGTTAAAAGATTCCCTTCGAGCCCTAGGTAGACCACCCAATGTTCCAGTTCGGGATTTGCTGGCAAATCGCGATCTTCCCTTTATGTCCCTTATTTATATTTTCATAAAAACGATAAATATGCCAATTTAGCTCCTCTTTTTTATTTCTCGTTTTTAGAAGTTTACCTTTACCACGCAATTTGAGGCGAGAGCCACCCGATTCCGCAGGTCCGATGAATCCCACTCATCAACCCGGGTCTTGACGTTTGGCATGTCGCTGATCTCCCGTTTGCCTGAAAGTGGCAAGTTTGGTCTTCTTACCTGTCAACATATCCGCCTACTCTCTTCTGTTCCTGATATAACTGCTGCAACACCGATGTTGGAAATAATCCACATTTGCATTCTGTATTCCTAGTTTTAAGATAGCTTTATTTTTGTCATAAAAATATTCTTTCCCACTTTGTATATCGAACTGCATTCCTAGTTTTAAGATAGCTGTTCAATTTCTCATACAAACTTGTTCCCCTATTAAACACTTTTACCGTTGTCTTCCGTTTTAATTCCACTATGATGAACAAAATGCAAAATTGCACTGTTACAGATACGTATTTCGGCTACGACTTGCAGCCTTCTTCAGTGTACAATACACTGAAGAAGGAGGTGTCCTTACGAGTGCACTCATATCATTCTTAAACCTTAATTATTCTTTTCTGATGTTTAAATTAAAAAAAAACCAAAATAAATTCAACCAACAAACTGACAGTTGTTCGACTAAATGACGTATCTGCAAATATCTCGTTCGCCTCATTGTTAACCGGGAAAGCACCCCACACAGCATGATCTGGTACTTTGTCAATCCGCGTCAATCTGCCATACCAAGTTTCATTTGCAAACTATGGTAGATCTGATAAGGCAACCTATAGAGTCGTGCAAGTCGCATGGGTTTGGATGTGCTATTATCCTAAAAGGAAACAAACTAAAAAATGTTTTTTTCAATAGTTTCGGGCCTAAAAATTGGGAAAGGACTGAGATATTAACTCACTGTACTAATCTGCATCAGAATATGCCTTAACCCGCACACCCCTAAAGATCCCTATTACTACCGTTTAAATGATAGCCATATTGATGGTGGTTTTAAGTGTTTTGTGGTAACCGGACGCCGCCATCTTGGATTTCAAAATGGCGCCAATTTTCACTTTCTACTAATTACTACCTTTCAAATGACCCTCATATTGATGGTGGTTTTCAATGGTTTGTGGTAACCGGAATCCGCCATCTTGGATTACAAAATGGCACCAATCATCGATTTTTATCTTCTACTAATTACTACCATTCAAATGACACCCATATTGATGGTGATTTTTAGTGTTTTGTGGTAACCGGAAACCGCCATCTTGGATTTCAAAATGGCGCCAATCATCAATTTTTGCCTTCTACTAATTACTGCCTTTCAAACGACACTCATATTGATGGAGGTTTTCAGTGTTTTATGGTAACAGGAAGCAGCCACCTTGGATTTCAAAATGGCGCCAATCATCAATTTCCGCCTTCTAACAAATACTATCTTTCAAATGACCCTCATATTGATGGTGGTTTTTAGTGTTTTGTGGTAACGGGAAGCCGCCATCTTGGATTTCAAAAAAGGAACCAATCATCGATTTTTAACTTCTAATTACTATCTTTCAAATGACACCCATATTGATGGTTGTTTTCAGTGTTTTGTGGTAACCGGAAACCGCCATCTTGGATTTCAAAATGGCGCCAATCGTCAATTTTCGCCTGCAACTAATAGGGATCTTTAATTTGGAAAAATTGTGCCCGTTTTTCATATTTATTGATAGCATGTGTCCTTACGAGTGCACTCATATCATTCTTAAACCTTAATTATTCTTTTCTGATTTTTAAATTAAAAAAAAAAACAAATTAAATTCAACCAACAAACTGACAGTTGTTCGACTAAATGACGTATCTGCAAATATCTCGTTCGCCTCATTGTTAACCGGGAAAGCACCCCACACAGCATGATCTGGTACTTCGTCAATCCGCTAACAGTCTGCCATCCCAAGTTTCATCTGCAAACTATGGTAGATCTAATAAGGCAACCTATAGAGTCGTGCAAGTCGCATGGGTTTGGATGTTGTATTATCCTAAAAGGAAACAAACTAAAAAATGTTTTTTTCAATAGTTTCGGGCCTAAAAATTGGGAAAGGACTGAGATATTAACTCACGGTACTAATCTGCATCAGAATATGCCTTAACCCGCACACCCCTAAAGATCCCTATTACTACCGTTTAAATGATAGACTTATTGATGGTGGTTTTAAGTGTTTTGTGGTAACCGGAAACCGCCATCTTGGATTTCAAAATGGCTCCAATTTTCACTTTCTACTAATTACTACCTTTCAAATGACCCTCATATTGATGGTGGTTTTCAGTGTTTTGTGGTAACCGGAAACCGCCATCTTGGATTTAAAAATGGCGCCAATCATCAATTTTTGCCTTCTATTAATTACTACCTTTCAAACGACACCCATATTGAGGTTTTCAGTGTTTTATGGTAACAGGAAGCCGCCATCTTGGATTTCAAAACGGCGCCAATCATCAATTTTCGCCTTCTAACAATTACTACCTTTCAAATGACCCTCATATTGATGGTGGTTTTCAGTGATTTGTGGTAACCGGAAGCCGCCATCTTGGATTTCAAAATGGCACCAATCATCGATTTTTATCTTCTAATTAGGGTAAGGTGGGGCAAATCCGACCGTTGGGTAAACCCGACCCCCCTCTGTTACCGAAAATCAGAAGCACTACGCAAACTAATATCAATGTTGTCGTGTAGAGCATCGAAGATAATCTTAATGGTGGTATGACAGCATTTTATTAGTCTACATTGAGATGCTCATACGACAAAAAGTGTGTTTTTACAACTTTTGATTTGACTTTTGTGCATTATTAACTACAGGATATTTCTGATTGTTAAAGTGACTGCATAATAAATGTAAGTGGATTTAAATTCTTTTATTTAAGTCCTACAAAGTGCATAGATGAATTTAGTTCAACCTTTTTCATATATTTTTTAATTGCATCGTAATGAAAAATGACGCGGTGGGGCAAATCCGACCTCTAAATATTGGGGTAAATCCGACCGCTTTTTTGCTAAGAAAATTTTTATTTATCAAATTGAAATATATTTTTATTGTTATTATTTATTATTTTCATGCAAAATGGTTCATAATTACAAACGAAAGACACAAAAACGTGATGATTATAGTATTCGTCAAGCAATTGCTCCGATGCAAATGGGAATATCATTACGTGCTACTGCTCGTGATTTTAGCATTCCAAGAATGATATTGAGCTCCATTTTCTTCATGTTACAATACAATAATACAACATTGATTGATTTATCATTGAAAACCCATAAAATTTGAGTAATATCTGCACTAAATCAACCAAAAACATAGGGGGTCGGGTTTACCCCACCATTTTTGAAAACAGCAAAAATGAAGATTTTTGTAAAACGCTTGTATCTCAAGATATTCCGAAGATCCAAATAATATGCTATATACAGGAAGTTGCACAGGAGTCTAACCTTTAATTTGGTGTATAAAACGCCTTGATTCGATGTAAAATGAGAATTTTACAGCCAAAACCATTTACTAGGTCGGATTTGCCCCACCTTACCCTACTACCTTTCAAAGGGGGTGGGCGTAGCGTATTGGTAAATCGATTGCCTTGTACGCAGCGCACCTGGGTTCGAGTCCCGACCCCGCACATAGGGTTAGAAATTTTTCCTAAGAGATTTTTCTAACCCGAAGAGGCGAATGACCTTAAGGTTAAAACCTCTATAATTGAAATAATAAAAAAAATACTACCTTTCAAATGACACCCACATTGATGGTGGGTTTTAGTGTTTTGTGGTAACCGGAAACCGCCATTTTGGATTTCAAAATGGCGCCGATCACCAATTTTCGTGTTCAACTAATTACTACCGTTTAAATGATAGCCATATTGATGGTGGTTTAAAGTGTTCTGTGGTAACGGGAAGCCGCCATCTTGGATTTGAAAATGGCGCCAATGATTAATTTTCTGCTAATTACTACCTTTCAAATGACCCTCGTATTGATGGTGGTTTTCAGTGTTTTGTGGTAACCGGAAGCCGCCATCTTGGATTTCAAAATGACACCAATCATCAATTTTCGCCTTCAACTAATCAATACCTTTCAAATGACACCCATATTTATGGTAGTTTCAAGTGTTTTGTGGTAACCGGAAGCCGCCATCTTGGATTTCAAAATGGCGCCAATCATCAATTTTCAGCTTCTACGAATTACTACTTTTCAAATGATACCCATATTGATGGTTATTTTTAGTGCGAATGCCAAGCATCCATATAATATATATTGGAAGCCTAAAGTTTGGGTTATCCGAATGTTACAGAAATTTTGGGTTATCCGCTCGTTATAAATTTCGGGTTATGCGCTCAGTACTCAAACTTTGGGTTATCCGCTCAGTACACAAATTTTAGGTTATCCGCTCAGTACTCAAATTTTGGGATATTCGCTCAGTACTCAAATTTTGGGTTATCCAATACACTACCCAAAATTTAAGTTCATTATTACGATTATGTTCAATACAATGCTGTAAATGTATATTACCTATTCAGTACGATTTGCACATACATACAATGGATCGACAGCCAAGATCTTGAGATACGATGTGTCGACACTGAAACATCGTTTGAAACTAGCGGCGGAGGGGTCTGGATACTGCCTAAAATTTTCAACTTGTTAAGGAATTCTAAACTAGTTTTAATTTTAAAGTAGCAACCCCTCATTGCATACTCCTACCTAAGCCTATATAGATCAAAAAATTTAGGCCGGGATTGGGTTGACGATTTTTATAGTGATTTCATAACATTTCTATATGAGAAAGGCAAAAACGATTATTTAATTTTAATATTGAAATTCACGTTGTTTCGTTTATTTCCTAAATCTATAAACTGGTTTTTCAAAAAATGGCACAAAGGAGAAGCGCGGACTGTACAAGATGCAGCTCGGATTGCGGCAAGGAGCATCGACAGTGGATGCAATTCAGACAGTGCTAAAGAGTTCTGAGCAGGTATCTAAACAGAAGTGAAGAGGAGATTGTTGTAGTCACGATAGATGTTAAGAATGCATTTACCAGCGCCAGCTGGGAAGCCATCGCTGTAGCGCTGCACAGAATGAGGGTTTCCGACTATCTACGCCAGATCCTGAAGAGCTACTTCTAGAGCAGAGAGCTGCTATAAGAGACTAGCGAAGTGCAGAAGTCAATGCGAGTCACAGTGGGCGTTCCTCAAGGCTCCATTCTAGGTCCAACTCTTTGGAACGGGATGTACGATGTCATAATTCTGCGGCTGCCCAGGAAAGTGAAAATCTTGGAATTCGCGGACGACATGTAACTAACGGTGATGGGTGAGACACTTGAAGAAGTGGAGTTGTCGGTGACAGAGACAATAGACGCGATCGAGAGCTGGATGAACGGGATCAAGGTACAAATAGCTCACCACAAGTTGTTGGTCAGCAACTGCAAAGCGGTACAGCGGATGCAGATCACCGTTGAGGGCACGTGATTGTATCGAAGCGTGCACTGCACAGTGGTCCCAAAGAGCAAAAAAGGGTTTTTTTAGATTGCATCAAAACTGTTGACTTTAGCAATGTGGTGTCTTCGAGAAAAAACTCCCCTTCTCTCTGTCTTATCGGATTGATGATTAATCCCCCTAGTAGTGAGTTACGAAATTTATTTTCTGCAATAATTCAGATAGACAAACACTTACTTCAGTAAACTAGTGGAGAACTCACTGCAAACATTTTACCTGAAGACTTAAACTCTGTAGCTTTTATGCTTTTAGAAATATAGGGGATTATTTGTGAAAGGCCCTTAAAAGCAGTTTTTTCATCATAAATTTTCTTCTAGATTTTTTCCACTATATAAATGTTCTAGAACATTGTTTAGGCTGTTAAACTGCATTAATTTGTCAAAAACGGAAACTTGATATCGCTAGTATGTGTGGAGATATTAACGTTTCGTGATTGAAAACAGCTCTTTTTCCAATGCCGATAACTTTTAAACGGGCAAACCACTCGGTAAACAAATTAAAGTGCAAGAAAAACACAACAAATGTTGGAAAAATCAGATCTCCCCAAGGCGGCCCTCTATGGAAATACTCGCGTTAAAGTTTGTCTCATTCCGTCATCAAATGCATGTTCCCCTATTTACCATTTTGTTGCACTTGCGCCATTGATTGTTATGAAGTAGGCGCAACGGAATTGTCAGTTTCTAATGTCAGACGTATGTATTAAGTTGTTAAACAACTGTAACTTTCAATTTATTTAAGACGTGCCAACAAAAGTAAGAAAGGCTAATTATTGCGACTTTACTATATCGATTTTGTTGGCTATTTTCGGCAAATTTGAGACTAAGAGAAACGAAAGCAATGAAATTGAAAGACGGCTAGGTATACTAGAGCGAATCAGTTATAAACTTAAAACGGAAAACTAGAACTAGACAGGCTCATATGAGCATGATCGAAAGAAAATGTGAAGAATTCTTTGCCTTCTGCAGAGTAGGAGTTGGGCGTTGCACCCAAGTCTACCTCATGGTCTGTGGTAGAACATAACTCATCATCATGTTTTACCGCCGACGCCGGCTACTCTGCAGAAGGCAAAGAATTCTTCACATTTCCTTTCGATCATGCTCATATGAGCCTGCCTAGTTCTAGTTTTCCGTTCTAAGTTTATAACTGATTCGCTCTAGAATACCTATCTGCCTTTCAATTTCATTGCTTTCGTTTCTCTTAGTCTCAAATTTGCCAAAAATAGCCAACAAAATCGATACAGTAGAACCTTGCGGCAATTAAAACATAGTAACATATTGCGACTTTAACCCTTCATTTCAGAACTATTAGTAATATAAAGTAATGTAATTGAACTAATTGTAATATAATGTAATGTAATGGAATGAGACAAACTTCAACTCTAGTATTTCCATAAAGGCCGCCTTGGGGAGATCTGGTTTTTCCAGCATTGGTTGTGCTTTTCTTGCACTTTAATTTGTTTATCGAGTGGTTTGCTCGTTGTTGCCCGCTTAGAAGTTATCCGCATTGGAAAAAGAGCTATTTTCAATCAAGAAACGTGAATATCTCCACACATACTAGCGATATCAAGTTTCTGTCCTCTGCAAAGTAATGCAGTTTAACAATTTAAACAATGTTCTAGAACATTTATATAGTGGAAAAAATCTAGAAGAAAACTTATGATTTAAAAACTGCTTTTAAGGGGCCTTTCACAAATAATGCCCTATATCTCAAAAAGCATAAAAGCTAGAGAATTCAAGTGTTCAGGTAAAATGTTTGTAATGAGTGTCTCCACTAGTTTCCTGAAGTAAGTGTTAATCTATCTGAATTATTGAAGAAAATAAATTTGGTAACTCACTACTAGGGGGATTAATCATCAATTCGATAAGACATAAAGAAGGGGAGTTCCATTCCAAGAAACTTTCTCAAAAACACCACATTACTATAGTCAACAGTTTTGATGCAATCTAAAAGCCCCTTTTTTGCTCTTTGGGACCACTGTGCACTGTAGCAATTTGGAGTGATAACCGACGACTGGTTGAGTTTCAACAACCACGTCGACTACGCTTGCGAAAATTCGGAGAGGGCAACATAAGCAATAGCGTGAATCATGCCAAACGTCGGCTGTCCGAGAAGCAGCACGGGACGTCTGCTATCTACCGAAACGTGAATATCTCCACACATACTAGCGATATCAAGTTTCTGTCCTCTGCAAAGTAATGCAGTTTAACAATTTAAACAATGTTCTAGAACATTTATATAGTGGAAAAAATCTAGAAGAAAACTTATGATTTAAAAACTGCTTTTAAGGGGCCTTTCACAAATAATGCCCTATATCTCAAAAAGCATAAAAGCTAGAGAATTCAAGTGTTCAGGTAAAATGTTTGTAATGAGTGTCTCCACTAGTTTCCTGAAGTAAGTGTTAATCTATCTGAATTATTGAAGAAAATAAATTTGGTAACTCACTACTAGGGGGATTAATCATCAATTCGATAAGACATAAAGAAGGGGAGTTCCATTCCAAGAAACTTTCTCAAAAACACCACATTACTATAGTCAACAGTTTTGATGCAATCTAAAAGCCCCTTTTTTGCTCTTTGGGACCACTGTGCACTGTAGCAATTTGGAGTGATAACCGACGACTGGTTGAGTTTCAACAACCACGTCGACTACGCTTGCGAAAATTCGGAGAGGGCAACATAAGCAATAGCGTGAATCATGCCAAACGTCGGCTGTCCGAGAAGCAGCACGGGACGTCTGCTATCTACCGTTTCGTCATCGATACTTCGATATGAGGTTTCTGCCTGGGGTGCTGCGCTGCAAACCAAACGGAGCCGTGAAAAGCTGAACAGGACATTCCGCCTGATGCCCGTACGAGTCGCGAGTGGTTACAGAACAATATCGTCGGAGGTAGTATGCGTTATCGCCGGCATGATCCCGAAAATGCATCACTATGGCTGAGAACTAATCCCAAATGTGACAGCTTGGGTGCATAGGAAACATGGAGATGTGAACTTACATTTGATTCAAATTTTGTACGGGCACGGATGCTTCCGGAAGTACTTGTACTTGTTTGGACATGCTTCGGCACTCCTTTGCCCGTAGTGTGTAAACGTGCAAAGACACAGGAACATGTGATCTAGGTTCGGAGAAGCTTTCGTAGGATGTGATAGTTGACAGTATCGTTAGAGAGATGTGCCACGACGAGCACACCTGGGACGCTGTCAACAGAGTGGTTACGAGTATACTCTCCGAGATGCAGAGGAAATGGCGAAGGGACCAACAAAGTACGCCCTTGGCTAGAAAGTCGCCGTTAAATCACAAATTGGGATTCGCGAGAAATTCCGCCGCCGGGGAACTATCCGTTGGTGTAGATTAGGTCCCCCGCCGGGGATCAGTTGAGTAGTACGCAACGTAGAACTGAGTTCGAGTCATCTGGGCGCCAGTGATACGGACGTCAGACTTAACCGGAATCGCCGGACCGACCGGGTGGAGCGTAGCTTCCGGTTCACTGGCGCCCCAATGATCCATTGCTAGCTATTCGACGCGGTCTGATCCCCGGCTGTGCATCTACCCTACTCATGAGCTATCCGGTAGGGTGTTAACCCTACCGGATAGCTCGTGAGTAGCGTAGATGCACAGCCGGGGATCAGACCGCGTCGAATAGCTAGCAATGGATCATTGGGGCGCCAGTGAACCGGAAGCTACGCTCCACCCGGAATCGCTGGATGGACCTTAGCACCTACTGGCTGGTCCGTAGAGTAGGCTAGGTCCATCGCTGGGGCTACATCGAGAAGATCGGAACAAAGCGGGGAGCTAATTGACTCACGAAAACGAACATCGGCATCGGGAGAAATCTATCGCTCGGTATCGGGAGAACCTGTCTCGCCTAGGAATTCTCCTTCGGAGTAGGCCAGATCCATCGTTGGGGACTGGACCGAGTAGTTTGCGAACAAGTCGGGAGCTGAACGAGTAAGTGGTGCTGAATGGTACGAGAAGAAAGTTTCGGTGCAGAGTGGCACAAGGGAGCCGAAGGGCTAGGTAAATTAGACACTCTGAAGTTTGCGGCCCAGATTGTCTTCGTAGGGGAAGAACATAAAGTTTCGATCCACTGCTAGCTTTCCGACTACCATGTAGAAATTGCCAGTCTGTGTTGATGGTGAAGAACACACCACCGTCGAAGAGTAGTGCTGTAACCCTACTGAAGGAACTAACTGCAAAGTAGTGGAATTAGAGTGGGTGTTATGCTCATAAAAACCCCCTCCCCGAAGTAATGCCGTAAGGTAGTGCCGGGGAGGACTCAGGTTTTGGACAAGAGTAGTGGTTTTTGGCGAGTCGGGTGGCAACACAAACCAGCTCCCTGAGACGTTACAGTTTAATACATTTTTTTCCTGCAGCCTCAGGGCTTTTTGGAAGTTTTTTGCTATCCTCTAAAAACAAAAACAAAAAAACACACACAGTCGATTGGTATATGAGACTCGGCCAAATAACAAATCTGAATTGAAAATAAGAAAATTTTCTGAACTATATATGAAGATATAATAGCTCATTGAGTTAAAACTATCAGCAATAGTCTAGAAATGTCTCACTCATATACATACTAATTTCATAATAAATCCAGTGGAGATAAATTTTCTGTATTGTATTGTGAAGATATTTTTGTTCCTTACATGAGAAGCTATCAACGGTCTTCTAGAAATGTTTCGCTCACATACAAATAATTTAAGGTTATATCATTCATGGTTATTCACGATAGATTTAAATTCTTCCACATAATTGTAATTTTCAGTGTTTTGTAGTACTTGCACCGACTTTTTAGTCGTAGAAAATTCAACTTTGGTCGCATCTAAATGCAGTAGTAGTAATACAGTAGTCTAGATAGCCCAAAAAAATAGTAGTTTGCAATATTTTCTAAACTGCTAAGATGTAACGAGATGGAAATTTCGCTTTCGAGGTCTGGTTATTAGAGTGCATTAGATTAAATGTCGGTTAGCCGCATGCTACCGCATGGTTGCAGCCTCGTGTTCCCCATTGATGATTTCTATAGTCTGACTGTTGGTTTGAATATTTCATTCTTTCCGATATGTTATTATAGTTACTAAACTGCCTGGGCGTTCAATAATAAGGGATGCCGTTGAGGTGGAGCTTCCATACAGCATTGTCAGTAACTTTGTGTAAATTTTGTGATTACTTACCTGTTTCACCATTGTGCTATATGATCGGTGTATAGTCAGACCGGACTAAGTAGTAAAATCTCATAAGATGATGAAAGGAATGAATCAAAAATTTCTTCTTCAGCTACATTTCATTTGCACCAGATTTGAAAATATTATCATTAGCATGAATTATGGAATAAATCCATTGCGAATAATACCTTAAAGAATGTAAAGATTTAATCTCTGTACATGTTTTCCTCTGTATCAATGTAATATCGCTTAATATTAATATGGGGTACTTTTGAATAAAATATCTGAGATATTTTGGTTCGAACTAAAAAATGCTAGCCGTGAGTAATCATCAAAATTTTAAAATTTTAGTTATACTAAAAAATAGTTTGATTCCTTGCGCAACTTTACACAAGTGGGATTGTTGATATCTTTTACGTAAAAGTTTTAAAAATTCGAGAAAGCGCCGCAGCCGATCCTGTAACCTTGTGCTTTAACCACCAAAACTTTCCACCGAGCGCAGCGCCATCTATATTTCATTGTTCGCATTCTCAGATCGGAACGCATTATGGCAAGTGCATGCGATCACCGCTCGAAAACCGTCAAATCGGATGACGACTTTATCGAATGTATGGATTTTTGCAAAAATGTGGTACATATGCAATGTGGGTAATAACTTAACAAACCGTTTTTGAAAAAAAACTTGCGGAAAACCCAAATTTATTTTGGATGTGCAATGAATGTGTCAAGCTGATGAAGTTTGCTCGCTTTCGCGACACCGTTTCTTCACTTGGATGTGTTATCGCTGCTATCGCTGGGAAAACGGATGACGTCTGTGCTGAACTAAAGGCCGAGTTATCCAAAAATAACCATTTTTTCAAATTTGCAAATTTCGCGTCTCGCTAGAAAGGTTTCAACAGCTACTCCAGTCCGGCCAAACTCCGGTACCTCTCGACCACCTCAGAAACGTCGTCGCGAGGAAGGCCCTGATCCGAGCAATATTCTTGTTGGTGGTCGAAAGCTAGACGATAATAGCAACATTGTTGCGGTTCCACCTCCCGCGCCGTTGCTCTGGATGTATCTTTCCGCTTTCATCCTAGCGTTAGCAAAGAGACTGTCGAAAAAATGTCTAAAGAAGGACTAAATTATAACGGGGAGATGAAGGTTATTCCGCTTGTTAAAAAGGCATACACGTCAGTACTTTGAACTTCATATCCTTCAAAGTTGGAGTTCACCCAAAGTACCGTGATGCAGCTCTTAGCCCTGACACATGGTTGCAAGGCATACTGTTCAGGGAATTTGAAGACAGCCGTACCCATAACATTTGGAGCCCGCCGACTGATTTTCCACCACCTCCAGAAGAAGCATGTACTTCTCTAATGCAACCCGGCCCATCAATGGTCCTGCAGAGGACTCCGCAACAATTGGCCATGCCACTATACCAAGATACACCGCCCTTGTGAAGGAGTATCGATGCCGATCGCATACTGGGATGCAACGCAGTTGGTACTATGGAAGCCCTCGATCCCCCCGCTACAGTCGAGCCCTTGCCGCCAGCGTTCAGCAGTCGTCCCGGTCCTGTATGTGTGGGTGGAGAAAGGGTCTTCCAAACCGCCTTTCTCGGCAAGTATTATACAAATTGTAATGATACAACGGTTCAACCGATTCACGCTTCTAGCTCATCGTACGACTCTCGCCGTAAGCTGCTACCACCCCGTTCCTGCTCTCCGCATTCCGCCACCGGGTTTCAACGCATACTGGGACGCGCCGCAGTTGGCACTATGGAAGCCCTCGAGCCCCCCGCCACAGTCGAGCACTTGCAGCCAGCGATCATCAGTCGTCCCGGTCCTGTGTGTGTGGGATGGGTGAAAGGGTCTTCCAACCTGCCACAAATGGCAAGTATATATCTGTTCCGAACACTTCAAGCGCTGATGTATTCTTCGCTTCCAGTTTTTTGCCCTTTGCTCCGACATCTTGTTATCAGATGTCAACCATTTCTCTCGACGACGACGATAGTCGTATTTTGGGCGCGACGCAGTTGATTCGGGATGCCTCGAATCCCTCACCACAGTCGACCAAGCGACCGTGAACCGTTCCGATACGGTTCGTGGGATTGACGAAAGGATCTTCCTACACGGCAACATGGCTTCGCTCTCTCCTGTACCTGATCCGTCCTCCAACAACATCGAGGTTTACTACCAGAATGTTGGTGGCTTAAATTCATCAACGGACAGCTATTTACTCCGACCATGGGTTGCTGTTACGGCGTCATCGCCTTGACCGAGACGTGGCTCGACAACCGTACTCTGTCTTGCCAGGTCTTTGGTTCAACATTCGATGTCTACCGCTGTGACCGCTATGCCCTCAACAGCCACAAGACATCAGACGGTGGTGTGCTTATCGCCGTTCGCCGTGGTATAAAAGCCCGAGTGATCAACAATGACCAGTGGGCGAGCTGCGAGAAAGTGTGGATATCAGTGAAACTTGCCGATCGCAATCTGTTCCTGTGTGTTGTGTATTTTCCACCTGACACAATTCGTGATTTCAGCCTGATCGATGTACATCTTTCCTCCGTTTCTTTTATCGCCTCGATCGCCGTCCCGTCTGATGATATTGTTATACTGGGCGACTTCAACTTACCTGGCTTGACGTGGTGCCAGGCAAGTAATGGTTTTCTACGATTGAATATCGAAAAATCTGCGCTTATTAACAATGCCAGTTGTATTTTGGACAACTACAGCAGTGCAACTCTTCGGCAAATTAATAATGTCACCAACGTGAATGGACGTACATTTGACCTCTGCTTTGTAAGTGCCCGGGACTACGCTCCGTGCTGCTGCACTGCACCTACTCCTTTAGTCAAGCAGGTGCGTCATCATCCCCCACTACATCTTGTATTCGCTGGTAACCTAGGAGTGAATTTTGAAGACGTCTCAAGCTCAATCGTCTACGATTTTAAAAACGCTGACTACGACAGCATCGTTAGCACGCTGTTGGATATAAACTGGGACGAAAATCTTAACAATGATGACGCGAACGAAGCAGCGATGACGTTTTCTAGCATTCTTAACTACCTTATCGACCGCCATGTGTCAAAACGAACAATTAGTACCGATGAACACCTTCCCTGGCAATCAACCGTGCTTAGACGTTTAAAATCTGCCAAACGAGCTGCATTTAAAAAAATCTCGAAGCATAAAACACTTGCATTACGAAATCACTACTTTCAACTCAACGACGAATACAAACAACAAAGCAGACGCGCCTTTTTTAGACACCATCGAAACGTCGAGCGTCAACTGAAATCCAAGCTCAAGTCGTTCTGGAAGTATGTTAACGAGCAGCGAAAACAATCCGGTTTACCATCTTGTATATCATTTAATGCAGTTTTAGGCACCGACACTAAAGAAATTTGCCAACTGTTCTCCGACAAATTTTCAAGCGTTTTTTCCACCGAGTACCTGCCACAACAACAAGTCGCTGCCACCGACAATTTAACTCCTTCTCTAGGACGAACCATCAACCGAATTTGTGTCGATAATGCTGCCATTCTTGCAGCAAATGCCAAACTGAAAGCATCTTGTTCCCCGGGTCCAGATGGTGTTCCCTCGATTTTTGTCAAAAAGTGCATCAGCGGGCTTCTTGAACTACTTCGGCGAGTCTTCGAGCTATCACTCACTACTGCTACATTCCCTTCATGCTGGAAAGCAGCGCACATGTTTCCAGTTCATAAAAAGGAGACAAATCGAACATAGACAATTATCGGGGAATCTCGTGTTTAAGTGCCGTATCAAAACTGTTCGAGCTGGTTGTGTTAGATCCTATTTTCTTTCACTGCAAACACTACATTGCAGATGACCAACACGGCTTTATGCCTAAATGATCGACAACGACAAACCTGCTCTCGGTCACAACATATGTATTGGATGGATTCGCTGACGGATTA
This sequence comes from Topomyia yanbarensis, assembly GCF_030247195.1. NCBI lineage: Eukaryota > Metazoa > Arthropoda > Insecta > Diptera > Culicidae > Topomyia > Topomyia yanbarensis. The sequence continues at coordinate 281,832,736 of NC_080671.1, forward strand.
CAAACCGATGCTATTTACATGGATCTATCTGCGGTCTTCGACAAAATCAACCATGATATCGCAATAGCGAAGCTGGACAAACTCGGCATTCATGGACAACTTCTGCGCTGGTTTCGTTCCTACCTCGATGGAAGGCAACTCCAAATCAGCATTAAGGATTGTCTATCTGCACCATGCTTCGCTACATCCGGCATACCACAATGAAGCCATCTCGGTCCAGTAATATTCCTCCTCTACTTTAATGACGTCAATATCACATTACAAGGACCCCGCCTTTCTTTCGCCAACGACATGAAAAATTTTCAACAAATACGGGATAAAACCGATGCCGAGCTTCTTCAGAGGGAACTGGACAGCTTTAGTACGTGGTGTGATCTAAATAGAATGGTTTTGAACCCGAGCAAATGCTCAATCGTTACGTTACGTTACGAGGAAAAAATCATAACACCTCTGTCAGCTGCAACGCTTTACCGCGTAGTCGTTAGTGATTGGAACGCAATGTATATCATTTCAGCAGTTTTAACTAGCGCTGGGCTAAAATTAGGCAATCAGTCTTCTTTCTCTTTTCATATATCTTTATTAAGAATTTAGTTAATGGACGTTCTTAATATATTTTATTAATTTCATAAGAGTAACAGAATTAATGAAGTGTGTATTTAGTAGTTGAATGGCTGGCGTCCAAAAGGGGCTAGCTAACCCGCATTTTTCCGAAATCGACTTTTTTGCATTTTTTATGGTTCTAAGTAATAATCCACGTGTACTGCCATTTAAGAATCTTGAAATTAATTTTTAGATTTTTTGCTATTAGCAGTCACAGTTGACCATGGAGGTAACCCCAGTACTATCTGGCGTCCAAAAGGGGCTAACCCCACATTGAGTCTTATGGGAATTCAAGTTTTCTCGTTCGTTTTCCAAGATTTTAAGAAAAAGTAGTTTGTCGATTCGCAATCTGTAAATTTTATGTTGAAACTCACATATCAGCGAACTCGATATAATACTGCTTTTAAATTGATTGCATTGTACGTTGACGTTTCGGCCCAAACAGTCGTTCTTGAAGGTAAGGGCCTGTGATACACTTGCTATGTATGGCTATTTTCTATCTAATATTTATTTCTTGCGCAAATGTATATTTTTGAGCATATTTTTACGAAATTTTCAGTGAAGATATCATGTCTCTACATTGAAAATTCACCGAGCAATAAGGAATTAAAAGAAAAACAGTACATTGTGGTCGGAAAGTTGAAGAACGTTGAATAAATTATTATCTTTCGATGTAGAGTTATTGTGTCTTCGGAAGAGTTGCTGCACGGCACTTAGCGCTTTATTTGGTTGAATAATACTAGTTCGAAATTCAGTCACTAGGGCGGCGCTGTTACAAACTGTTTAATAAAGCTAGATAGAAATGTAGTGTCTTCGAAAAAGTTATAGGTCCTATAATTTTAAACATATCTTCTGAAGATGCAAACTTTGTAGGTCCTGTATGTTTCGAGATAGAGAAGGTTTTAGTTAAAACATTTACTTACAGATTATGTTTTCAAAAATGCGCCATATTTCAAAACCTGTATGACTTACAAAATTGGTATCTTTAGAAGATATATTTATAATTACCTGACATATAACTTTGCCTAAGACACCATCTTTCTATCTCGTTCCATTTAAAAGTTGAAAACAGCACCGCACTAGCGACTGAATTCCGAACTAATATGAAATGATCAAATAAAGCGCTAGATGTCACACAACAACTTTGCCAAAGACACTATACCTAACTCTAAAACGAAAAATAAGGAAAGAACGTGTGAATTGTGGGTTGGGCCTTCTTGGACGCTAGGTACCCCCGAGGTTCGCCCCCCGAATTACGAAAATGTTTGTGAATTGAAAAGTAGTATATGTAATGATCTTATTTTTTCTAGACCACATGGGTCAATGAACTACTAGGGGAAACCGAGGAGATTTGAAACAGAGGAGAGTTGAAACAGTGCTCATTACTAGCGAAACAGTGCCGTCAGGGATAAAACAATAATGCAGGTGTTTTACTTATATCGTGCCCACAAACCCTACAATACACGCCAAATACGTTAAATGAGTGGTTGAGTATTTACGGTAAACACACTACAAAAAATGAGCAAAAGAAAGTTTTCGTCTTTTTCTTCAAATTAGTATAAATAGTATATTAAGTGAAGTTCGATCATGAAAATATCATTATTATGTAGTCTAAGAGTTAACATTTATGAATTGTATGCGTTTCTTTCTATCTTTGCGATGTAGAAATTGTAAATTGTGCATCAAGCTTATCTTCTCGACCTAGGAGAGTTGAAACACCTTGTTTCAACTCTCCTCGATGATGAACTTCTAGTCTTATGGTAATGTTATTATCACATTAACGTTCCTGCACAAATAATAATAATCAAGATTCTTCCTTCCTGAATTGACAACAGCGATCAACGTTCTCAATTTATTAGATCTAGGTCATTTATAACCACGGAATATGCATTTGTTCTAATTGTTTACTCCTATCAGCTTATGAAGCTTGGAGCGAAGTGACCATAATTCAAAATGAACCAACTACTTCCTATATGGATACCAAATTACATGTTTACACAAACCCGTATCACTTGTAGTCATTATTAATATCACTGGTCATATCAACCATTTTACCATTGTTATTTAGATTTATTATTCACAAACATTCTTGAAGACTTCTGTGTCACCGAATCATTAACTCCACTATGGAAAAATGAAGCGTTTCATACAGCAATTGAGTTTTCTGTATTTGTACATGATAACAAAAGACCCGATGACTGCGAGTACGAAGAGGCCTTTTAATTTCAATTGGCAAATTTTGACAACATAAAACAAAGACTAAGTAGTATAGATTGGCAAACGTTGTTTAGAAATGAAGCAAGTATCAAAAATTCAGTAGACGTTTTTACACAACATTGTTTGATATAATAGTTGAACAAGTACCACTGAAAAAAATTAGGCGACAAGGCAACACAAAATATCCAGTTTGGCATAACGAGCAAATTAAAAATTTAAAAAAATCGTAAACAAGAGGCCCACAAAAAGTATAAAAAAACACAGAAATGAAGGGAACATATTTAACTATCCATTAATATAGCATTTGAAGAGTATAACTCAAAAACCGAACTTCAAATAAAATCTTGCCCAAAAAATTTCTTTAATCATGTTAAAAATAATTTAAAATCGGAAAACTTCCCTTCAAAAATGAAGCTTAAAGAAAATGTCGGTGTCAACTCGGAACAAATCTGCAATCTTTTCGAAACTTCTTTCAAGACATCTATACCACATTTTCTGAAGAAGATCGTGATCGCGAATATCTCGGTTTCTTCCCAGAATTCACCACAGACATTGGCGTCAATCATTTCAGTGTGCAAAATATTATGGAGGCTTTAAACAAACTAGATGCCTCCAAAGGCTCTGGACCTGACGGGATTCCACCCGTATTTATGAAGAACTTGGCGTTGGAACTCACAGCTCCTCTGTTTTGGCTTTTTAACATGTCGCTTGAATCTGACATTTTCCCCAATTTTTGGAAAACTCGTACCTGGTACCCATTTTTAAAAGTGGCAAAAAATCTGACATATGTAACTACCGTGGAATTGCCATTGTGTCATGTATGCCTAAACTCTTTGAAGCAATCGTCAGCGAAAAACTATTCAATCAAATCAAAAACAGAATTACTAACATGCAGCATGGGTTCTTCAAAGGACGTTCAACTAATACAAATTGACTAGAATTCGTCAACTACTCATTGATTGCAATGGAGAATGGAAACTACATTGAAGCTCTTTACACAGACTTTAGCAAGGCATTTGATCGTATCGACATACCCTTGCTATTATTCAAACTAAACAAATTAGGAATTGAACCAGGTCTTCTCAAATGGCTCGAATCATATTTAACTAACCGTCAACAAATAGTTAGATTTAACGGGAAGAAATCGAATTCCATTCAAGTCACATCAGGAGTTCCTCAAGGCTCCCATCTAGGCCCTCTTTTGTTCATTTTATTCGTAAACGACATATCATTCATTCTCAAAAACATAAAAGTTCGAGACATAAAGATATTACAGGAAGAAATACATATGTTTTACCGCTGGTGTAACAAAAGCCTTCTGCAATTAAACGTAAAAAAAATGTAATGCAATAACTTTTAGTAGGAAACGAAATACACCTGACATTTCAATCACTCTAGGAAATCAAGTGGTACAAAAGTGCGAAAGAGTTAAAGATTTGGGAGTCATTCTAGATTCAAAATTAACATTCATTGACCATTACAACACAATCATCAATAGAGCAAATAACATGCTTGGATTTATAAAACGTTTTAGTTACAATTTTAATGATCCATATACAATTAAAACATTATACATCTCGTATGTAAGGTCAATACTGGAATATTGTAGCATAGTTTGGTCACCTTTCTCAATCACACATGAAGAAAGAATAGAATCAGTACAAAGGCAATTTTTATTGTTTGCACTTCGCAAAATAGGTTGGACACGATTTCCTCTCCCATCTTATAAAGCTCGCTGTATGCTCATTAACATCCAAACACTAAAAGAGCGCCGAGAATATGCAATGGTTTCATTTCTAAACGATATCATTTCGTGTCGTATTGATTCAGTCGAACTTCTATCTAAACTTAATTTTTATATACCTTCCCGGCAGTTACGAATCCGAAATACATTTATAACAAACAATTATCGTACGAATTATGCCAAGTTTGGACCATTAAATCAGATGATGGAAACTTACAACAAGCACTGCGAAGCTATTGACTTAACAATGACAAAAAGCAAATTAAAAAAATATTTCAATTCTATTCGCTTATAAAGAACATCCTAAAGTAGTGCTATGTAAACCAGATAGTGTTTAGTTTAGTTGTTAGTATTTTATTCTTTAATTCTTTTACTATATTTTATCGTTGTAACAAAACGGTCTACTCTTGTTTGACGACAATGAATAAATAAATTTTAAAGAATGCAAAATGTTCTAGAGGAAGTAGTTGGAAAATAATACATAACTAAATACAGGGTGTTTGGTGCATGGTTAAGAATCTCTCGAGGGGTGATTGACTGTCATATTTGGAGAAAAAAATCGTTCTACACATACCATCAAATCTCAATCGTTACAAAGTTATTGATTTTTTTGTGTTAAAAACTTATTTGTCTTAAAATAGCTCTAACTCAAAAAGTATACTTTGTATTTTAAATCTTTTAGGTTCATTTGGAAGGTAAGAAAATTTCCCATTGAGTGATGCCCTCACATGTTTCAGTTTAAGTAACCTTTTCAAAGCAATTTATTTAAAATTTAACAATTTTGATCGATTTTTCGTTCATTTTTCGAAAATCTTAATAGTTAACATCATCATTTTAATAATTCAAAGTGTTAGTCTTGAAGAGCTGCATAATTCGTTCTTTGACATGATAGATTTATCTTTTCTTATTTTCATGTGTTTTGGTTATTGAATTTGGATATTTTTGTCTCATTCTCATTAATACTAGCTCTAATTGAAAAAGTATGACACTTGTTGTATTTTTTTTCTTTTAATTCGAAAGCCAGGAAAATTGTACATTGAAAAATGTATTAATACCTTTCAGTTAAGTAAAATTACCATTCTTTTAGAAGTAAATTAGTTTAAAATTAGTGTTATTATTAGCATTTTCGTTAATTTTCCTAAAATAGTAAATAATAAGCATCACCATTATTATCATAGAACTAGTGTGTCTCAGCAAGTTCTACAATTCTTTATTTGACTCTACTCAATTATCTCTTTTTGTTTCGACGCAAAATCATTTTTATCACATCGTTTCATATGCAAAAATAATGATTTCGAGACCACTACATTTGTGGTGAGGTCGTGCTGTGTTAACTATTAAATAGCAGCGAAATGAAAAGAGATATGGATAAAGTGTGAAGTAACAAGTTATAGAGGATGTTAAGTGGCACCAAATGAACAATAGAAACGATAAATTTTGTTGATTAATAATTAGAATAATTACAAAACTGCTCGAAAAACGCTAATTGTAAGCTATTTTCTTAGTGAAAGGCCATTTAGTATCCTTAACTAAGAGATATTTGTACATACATCGATAGAAAATTTTCTCAGCTTTCCAATGAAACCTTGGAAATAACGATATAAAGCATATTTTTTAGATTAGAGTCTTTTAAGCACTTGCAAATCGATTACAGGAAAAGTTTAGTAATGAAATTACAAAGAAATGAGAAGAGATAGGAATATGATGTTGAAGAACAAATAATGAATTGTCCCAAAACCCAATTTTTGGATAATAGATATTGCTATAATCGTAATTCATTATTTTCCGTAAATTAACAAAAACCTCCTCAAAAACACTAACTTTTAACCATTTTACAACTAAAAGGTAATTAAAACTAATTAACTGAAAGATATGAGAACATTATTCAATAAGAAATGTTCTCACCTTTCGAATGGAGCTGAAAGATTAAAAATACAAAGTATACTTTTTGAGTTAGAGGTATTTTAATATAAATAAATTTTTTACACAAAAAGTTCAATAACTCTGTAGCGGTTGAGATTTGATGGTATGCTTACCTCGGTATTAGGAGAGTTGAAACAAAGAGAACACTGTCACAAAAATCAATATATTGATGCTTTGTTATTGATTTGTACCAGTTATTCTGATGTAATTTGATAAAGCATAAACAGAAGTAAGAAATTTGTAAATAAACAATCATCGAATGTCAGTTTTTGTCGATTTATCTAACAGAAACAAAACATTGTTTCAACCCTCCTCGGTCTCCCCTAATCAAATAATGTATTTGTACAATGAAGACAATGTAAGTTTGGAAATGCGGAAGCTTTTCCATTTCCTTTAAAAAATGCAAAGTGTGGGTTAGCCCCTTTTGAACGCCAGCCATTCAGTTGTTCTTTCTTGTTATACTACTCTGGTTGCTGTTGAAAATCGTAATATCGTTATTGCAACTTTCGTTTTTCTAGCTTTTAAAGTAAGCAGGGGCGGATCCAGAAAGGGGCCATACACAAATGACGTAGCTTTTTTCGGCGATTTTCGACCCCTTCCTTCCCCCTCATAGCATTTGGTCACAACATTCTAACCTCCCCTTTGTAAATAACGTAGCATTTCCCTACCCCCCTCCCTCTGCACAACACGGCATGCGAATGAAAAAAAAATTACATTTGTTTTTCAATTCTTTTAAATACATATCCTTACAACATGTTTGACGACTTTTATCAAAATTTAAATTGTAACAGAAAATTGCGAACAAAATAAGCTCATTTCATGACAACTATACCTACACCCAAAACAATTTCCCAATGCAAAAAATGCATTACATCTTTTCGAAAATATTTTGAATTCGAATCATGCCTTGTTCGCATTATAGACCAAATTTACCTACCGCATAATACAAACACAACTCAATCTGCAATAAAATAAGTTGGTTGAAAATACACGCTACAATATAGTCTGTTCGCATGTAGAAGTATTAGTTTGGTTTTGCTTGTTGAGTCTTTGCCCCAAAAAGTGGCATATTATATACATAGACACCTCTTTGGTGTTAGAACGAACTTCTGTCTTCTAATCACTGGCGGCTCCAGGGAGGGGCATGTAGGGGCACGTGCCCCCCTATTCGACCAGAAGCTGTTTTGGTGAAAAGATTTGCATTTCACTACTGCAGTATGTTAATATTCTAGAAGTGATGAACAAGGTGATCAGTTTGTTTTTTTTGTAATATTTTATTTAACTAAGTAAAAGCTAATTAATTTAATTTGGTAATAAAAACAATTTCGAATTTTTGCAAACAATAAGCAAAATATTGTTTCTGTTAGCATTGTGACACCAGTAATACCGACAACAAAAATCCGTGGAATACCGATCCACTTTGGTACCGAAGTATTGGTACGGAATAAAAATAAGTAGGTACCGGTAAATTCTGCATCATGCATAACTTTTGATAAAATTATTTTATATATCTAACTTAGAGCTAAAACTTGACGAGAATCAAAATGTTATCGTTCTCAGAAATATATCCGGTAATAACGAGAGTCAAATGGCATACTCAACAGTAGATCTGCCTTTACCAGATCACTTGAAAAGCACATTCATATTTCTTATTTTGTAGAATCGTGTTATCATTATCAAATTCATGTATTTGTTACCCTTTTTTAAATTAAAAAACTATCTCAGGTTGGGTTGGAAAATAGATAATTAGAGCTTGTTTCATGGGAATAACTGAAACAATAAATTCCTTTTTTTTAAATATGCTCATACTTTTCAACGCCATCACACCTTCTTTTAGTCACTTTCGCGGCTAACCGAGTTCACCAATTCACCATCTGTCCGACGTCGCTGGTGACTGCTCCTTTCATCTTCAGTTCAAGTTTCATTATCGCCCAAGATATTTCTTTCAGACGGAACTGGTAACAATTTTTCGGATTCAGCTAGTTTGAGATGAAATGACTCCGATGTTTCAGCGAAATTTCACTGGCGATGATATCTCCGTCGAAGTGGTAGAGAGTTATAAGGTACACGAAAACAGGCTTCGATATCGAGATAAATACCGCCGCCGAGGGATTCTCAGCACCAGCTGAAGAACGAGTCGCACCAAGAAGGATTAGAAAAGTAGCAATGGAGAAACATGAACGATTGTCACAAAATAAAAAGAGCAGGAGCACAATCCATCCTGAAGTAATACCTAACGATGGATCCGGGGGATGAGGATTAGGGTAAACAAGAGGTTTAGGTTTAGTCGGTAAGCTTAACTACTACAAACCACTGCAGTAAGAACCCGATACTACTACAAGCTAGCAGGCAGCGATGTTTGTTGAAGAATCCTTCTCGATAACAGATATTGACTCAATTTGTTGATCTGAATCGATTGGTACAAAGTTGAAACAAAGAGAACACTGTTACAAAAATCAATATATTTATGCTTTGTTATTGATTTGTACCAGTTATTCTGATGTAATTTGATAAAGCATAAACAGAAGTAAGAAATTTGTAAATAAACAATCATCGAATGTCAGTTTTTGTCGATTTATCTAACAGAAACAAAACATTGTTTCAACCCTCCTCGGTCTCCCCTAATCAAAAAATGTATTTGTTCAATGAAGACAATGTAAGTTTGGAAATGCGGAAGCTTTTCCATTTCCTTTAAAAAATGCAAAGTGTGGGCTAGCCCCTTGTGGACGCCAGCCATTCAGTCGTTCTTTCTTGTTATACTACTCTGGTTGCTGTTGAAAATCGTAATATCGTTATTGCAACTTTCGTTTTTCTAGCTTTTAAAGTAAGCAGGGGCGGATCCAGAAAGGGGCCATACACAAATGACGTAGCTTTTTTCGGCGATTTTGACCGTAGGGACACGTGCCCCCCTATTCGACCAGAAGCTGTTTTGGTGAAAAGATTTGCATTTCACTACTGCAGTATGTTAATATTCTAGAAGTGATGAACAAGGTAATCAGTTTGTTTTTTTTTTTGTAATATTTTATTTAACTAAGTGAAAACTAATTAATTTAATTTGGTAATGAAAACAATTTCGAATTTTTGCAAACAATAAGCAAAATATTGTTTCTGTTAGCATTGTGACACCAGTAATACCGACAACAAAAATCCGTGGAATACCGATCCACTTTGGTACCGAAGTATTGGTACGGAATAAAAATAAGTAGGTACCGGTAAATTCTGCATCATGCATAACTTTTGATAAAATTATTTTATATATCTAACTTAGAGCTAAAACTTGACGAGAATCAAAATGTTATCGTTCTCAGAAATATATCCGGTAATAACGAGAGTCAAATGGCATACTCAACAGTAGATCTGCCTTTACCAGATCACTTGAAAAGCACATTCATATTTCTTATTTTGTAGAATCGTGTTATCATTATCAAATTCATGTATTTGTTACCCTTTTTTCAATCAAAAAACTATCTCAGGTTGGGTTGGAAAATAGATAATTAGAGCTTGTTTCATGGGAATAACTGAAACAATAAATTCCTTTTTTTTAAATATGCTCATACTTTTCAACGCCATCACACCTTCTTTTAGTCACTTTCGCGGCTAACCGAGTCCACCAATTCACCATCTGTCCGACATCGCTGGTGACTGCTCCTTTCATCTTCAGTTCAAGTTTCATTATCGCCCAAGATATTTCTTTCAGACGGAACTGGTAACAATTTTTCGGATTCAGCTAGTTTGAGATGAAATGACTCTGATGTTTCAGCGAAATTTCACTGGCGATGATATCTCCGTCGAAGTGGTTGAGAGTTATAAGGTACACGAAAACAGGCTTCGATATCGAGATAAATACCGCCGCCGAGGGATTCTCAGCACCAGCTGAAGAACGAGTCGCACCAAGAAGGATTAGAAAAGTAGCAATGGAGAAAACATGAACGATTGTCACAAAATAAAAAGAGCAGGAGCACAATCCATCCTGAAGTAATACCTAACGATGGATCCGGGGGATGAGGATTAGGGTAAACAAGAGGTTTAGGTTTAGTCGGTAAGCTTAACTACTACAAACCACTGCAGTAAGAACCCGATACTACTACAAGCTAGCAGGCAGCGATGTTTGTTGAAGAATCCTTCTCGATAACAGATATTGACTCAATTTGTTGATCTGAATCGATTGGTACAAAGTTGAAACAAAGAGAACACTGTTACAAAAATCAATATATTTATGCTTTGTTATTGATTTGTACCAGTTATTCTGATGTAATTTGATAAAGCATAAACAGAAGTAAGAAATTTGTAAATAAACAATCATCGAATGTCAGTTTTTGTCGATTTATCTAACAGAAACAAAACATTGTTTCAACCCTCCTCGGTCTCCCCTAATCAAAAAATGTATTTGTTCAATGAAGACAATGTAAGTTTGGAAATGCGGAAGCTTTTCCATTTCCTTTAAAAAATGCAAAGTGTGGGCTAGCCCCTTGTGGACGCCAGCCATTCAGTCGTTCTTTCTTGTTATACTACTCTGGTTGCTGTTGAAAATCGTAATATCGTTATTGCAACTTTCGTTTTTCTAGCTTTTAAAGTAAGCAGGGGCGGATCCAGAAAGGGGCCATACACAAATGACGTAGCTTTTTTCGGCGATTTTGACCGTAGGGACACGTGCCCCCCCTATTCGACCAGAAGCTGTTTTGGTGAAAAGATTTGCATTTCACTACTGCAGTATGTTAATATTCTAGAAGTGATGAACAAGGTAATCAGTTTGTTTTTTTTTGTAATATTTTATTTAACTAAGTGAAAACTAATTAATTTAATTTGGTAATGAAAACAATTTCGAATTTTTGCAAACAATAAGCAAAATATTGTTTCTGTTAGCATTGTGACACCAGTAATACCGACAACAAAAATCCGTGGAATACCGATCCACTTTGGTACCGAAGTATTGGTACGGAATAAAAATAAGTAGGTACCGGTAAATTCTGCATCATGCATAACTTTTGATAAAATTATTTTATATATCTAACTTAGAGCTAAAACTTGACGAGAATCAAAATGTTATCGTTTTCAGAAATATATCCGGTAATAACGAGAGTCAAATGGCATACTCAACAGTAGATCTGCCTTTACCAGATCACTTGAAAAGCACACTCATATTTCTTATTTTGTAGAATCGTGTTATCATTATCAAATTCATGTATTTGTTACCCTTTTTTAAATCAAAAAACTATCTCAGGTTGGGTTGGAAAATAGATAATTAGAGCTTGTTTCATGGGAATAACTGAAACAATAAATTCCTTTTTTTAAAATATGCTCATACTTTTCAACGCCATCACACCTTCTTTTAGTCACTTTCGCGGCTAACCGAGTCCACCAATTCACCATCTGTCCGACGTCGCTGGTGACTGCTCCTTTCATCTTCAGTTCAAGTTTCATTATCGCCCAAGATATTTCTTTCAGACGGAACTGGTAACAATTTTTCGGATTCAGCTAGTTTGAGATGAAATGACTCCGATGTTTCAGCGAAATTTCACTGGCGATGATATCTCCGTCGAAGTGGTAGAGAGTTATAAGGTACACGAAAACAGGCTTCGATATCGAGATAAATACCGCCGCCGAGGGATTCTCAGCACCAGCTGAAGAACGAGTCGCACCAAGAAGGATTAGAAAAGTAGCAATGGAGAAAACATGAACGATTGTCACAAAATAAAAAGAGCAGGAGCACAATCCATCCTGAAGTAATACCTAACGATGGATCCGGGGGATGAGGATTAGGGTAAACAAGAGGTTTAGGTTTAGTCGGTAAGCTTAACTACTTCAAACCACTGCAGTAAGAACCCGATACTACTACAAGCTAGCAGGCAGCGATGTTTGTTGAAGAATCCTTCTCGATAACAGATATTGACTCAATTTGTTGATCTGAATCGATTGGTACGCAAGACTCGGCCCTCCATGGATTGGAAATTACCTTCACAGTTTAAGAATTTCTGTACCTTTCTTTTACAAGAAACGTAAAAAAATCAAAACCCTGCCTTCCCTTGAGGATTTTCTGCGCACGGGCCTGATAGCACGTCTTTGCTGTTGTAGCAGCTGACTAGATTTCGCCAACACGTAACTTGAAAATTAATGAAGCGTAAAATCCTTTTATTCAAGCACTCCCTTTTAAATACTTCCAAATTCATAGCCTAATCCGTCACAAAAAAACAGTTTTCTTGCTGAAGGAACAGATCCCTCGCCAAGTCATTTTCTTCCGTGAACCCACGAAAATAAACTTGGAACCTTGCCGTGAGCAGGACCCTTGTAGAGTTTGAACCCCGATTTGCTTGAAATTCCCATAGACTTCATCGTCGATGAAGACACATCCATCGAGTCAGTACCTCGTTGCACAGGTTTTTTCGCCAAACCATAATCCCAGGTATTGAGAATAGGTTTGATTTTTCGAATGGGCTTCTAGCTCAGTTGTCGAGAACGGATAGCAGTATTGAGAGATTCCTTGTACTGTTTTATAATTCGAGCCAGAATACATTCAGGATAATCTAACATTATTGCCAGTACCTGTGTTGACGCTGAAGGTTTTTCGAGTAACTGTTCCCAGTTATTTTTGTTTTCTTCGTCTAGATAAAGAATACCTCGGCACCATATTGGTTGAAAACTGTGAAATAAATAGACCGAGCACAAGTGTTTACAACAAATAAAAGGCTTTTGAAAGCTTGCTGAGATGGGCTCAAATTTCCTAATTTCTAACGTATCTGCATTCCGTTGAACGAGGAATCTGCCCAAAATCAATGGAATGCAAAGGCTACTAATTTATGGTGACTGGAATTCCGTTGAACGAGGAATCTGCCCAAAAACAATGGAATGCAAAGGCTACTAATCTATGGTGACTGGAATATGTTTGACCAAATGGTAGATTGGTCTTTTCCCCCTTTTTCAGTTCAACAAGATATCAGGATTCATACACGGAAGCAATATAGTAACATAACTGTACACGCTGTTATTTAGAAATTCAGAGTTTATATTTGATATTGAGCGTACTTGAGTAAAGTCTGATAGCAAAGTGAAAACTAAACTTGATGCTGTGATGTTGACGGCAATGATCACTCAGGTTGATGACGTTTTGGTTATTTTAGCGGTTAAAAGATCAAAATCGAGAGCAAGAAATTGTTCTTTGACATTAAACAGATCTGCTATAAGTGAAAGCAAATTGAAAACTGTTGAAATGTTTCGATGATAACAAAATAAGTACTCAATATATTTATTTTACCAAAAAAAAGTAACACACAAGATTTTTTAATGAAAAAAGCACAAAATTTTTTAAGAAAAAAGGAGATCGTGAAAGCACAGCAAAATGACATAAAAATATTTCAAAATATTTTCTAGAAGTGAAAATGGAGTTTAGGCTTATAGAAGTCACCTTACTTCAGTATCAACACCTATCCAATGCCGTAATGATATCATTCAACTTGTTAGACCAAGCAGACATATTTGTTTTGTAGAACAACTTAAAATACGAGACAGAAAGTTACAGTGTTGGAATAAAGATTCTCGTGTATATAGAAATTGACAGTATAGAGGTAAGGTTATATGAGCTATAAATCCCACCCATTTGAACATATTAGTTAGAGCAGTGTCTGCTATCTCTATGCAACGCATTAGCTTAAATGGTAAGATGAATAAGGGTGCGTTGTACTCGACTTTTCGCTTCGCTTTAACTTTTTATTGATCGGCTTCTACAGAACGAAGCAAAGATATCGATACCTATTTAAGCGCAATCCAATCAGTGTAAGTCGAGTTGTCGGCGAAATAGTGCGACATCATGACTAATAAGATGAATAAGGGCACGTCTACCCTATACAATTCAAACACAACGGAACTATAATTGAACAAACCACGATATGCATCCATGATGGGCAGATTTCTATGTGCAAGTACTGTAATTAAACGGAACAAACTGAATAACCTTGCGCGGAAGATGGTCAGGAGAATACCTCACAATTGGTTGCCAACACATCTACGGCAAATTAATCCAACTACCATCACTTGAACCACACAAGGTTGTCAATTTTGTGGCAACTGTTCAACTGAAAACACAGCATTAAGCACCACAACAGCCAGCACCTTCAATGCGGATTTTCATAGCTATGACTGATTAGAGATGGGTAGACTAGGTCTGTTAAAAAAATTAGATCACATGAACCATTTTTTCGTTCAATTGAATTTTTAATTGTATATAGTGAATGATTGTCGAAACAGTCTGATCTGGAAAGGCCGGAAGACACATGCAGTTTAATTTTTGAGCGAAAACTCTCGTTGAGCGTTTACCTGGGGATTTTTTTCTATTTTTCTTGAATTTCGTTCTTCGTTCAGTTCCAAATTAAGAGAGCATCCAGGATAGTTCGTGGGACGGTAGGTCAGTTCATTGTCATTCGTTCGCCTAAAAATTGGTCCCTTGAATTTGGCGACCTGCGTTTAGTGAACTGACCAATTCATTTCCAAGCGAATTAAGTAAGTACTACTGTGCTTTGAAAAGTAACTCTCGTTCACTCTTTCTATTTGAATAACCAGTTGTCCTGAATCGATCGCGAACGGATTTTCCATCTTTAGGTGAATGATAAAAGAAAAGTAAATGAACATCAAGATGCAGCAGGCGACCAGATAAGTTTTTCCCCGCCGCGAAAGAAGCTATAGAAAGCAACATGTACGAAATCCGACGAACACTCAATAACATTTGGTTTTGTTTTTAGTTACATTTTGTAAATATATAAAAGACTCCGTTTAGACACCGCAATGACCCGTATCGAGTAAACGAATTATAAAAAATAGTGATTTCATACAAGGATGGTGTTTGATTAAGTAGTCGCCAATCCCTAAATATGAACCGTGTTAAGAAATGAGTTTCCAAAATTCTACGCTTCTAAATGTATTTATTTTTTGAAATCGTCTATAAGAAATATTTTGTCAGAAAGGGGTGCCCTCCTTTGTCATTTCAACCAAACTAAAAGCGTGTTTTTTTACAATGGAGAAGACCTTTACGTCCTAGCCCAGTACACGTGCTATTAGTAGGTGCCCAAGCTACCGCACGGGGTGTACTGGGGGCGTGTCGGGCTCGAATGGTAACGCTGCCATTAATACCGACTAAACTCCATTGGGCTCCGCCATCGTTCCTCCCAGGAACTACCTCTCGGTATTACTTCTGGGGGGATGGCTGTACTTAATGTACTCATTCACTCTCGCTCACGCGTTCATACGTCCTGAATGAGGCTTACTTGGGTGCTCTTTCTATCGCACCTTGATTCACTCTCAAACACTCCACATGAGCCTGACTTTTGTGTTCACCTGTTTCGTTCCTTGCGAGGCTGACTTGTGTGCTCACCTTACTCATTCCTTGCTAGGCTTACTTTTGTGCTCGCTTCACCCATACCATGTGAGGCTGACTTGGGTGCTCACCCTATCACCTGATTCACTCTCGATCATGCTACTCTATTATACCTCTGTCACTCCCCCTGGCATCCCATGTGGGACATTTTTCTTAGGCCCCACTTCTGACATACCCAATATACTACGCTACGACCCTCCCGTCTTGGCATGAGGCAGTCCACTTATACGCCTATACACTCACTCTTCTGTCTTGCTTCGGGGTGGCTGGGTTTACCCCTTACGCGGTTGCCAGTCGCTGCGCAAAACCTGCCTCAGCATGAACAGACCATTCACTTCCTTTTTGCGCTTGGCCTTTTTCGCTCCAACTAACAAATCACTAGTTAGCCGTGCCCGTCGTCTGCTGCTCGGTTCGCCAGATTACCTGTAGCCTACAGGCAATCTGGGTGGTAGCAGCCGAGACTGCGTTCCACTTATCCACCGATTGACACATCCGCTGAATAAGGGTATCAGGGTTGTGCCCCAGCCACAGACGTCAAGCATTGCTCTTCTTTCGACGTCGAACAGAGGACATACGAACAGTATGTGTTCGGTAGTTTCGTCTACACCTGGGCAATCCGGACAGGGTGAGACCTACGCGTGCCCGAACCTGTGGAGGTACTGTCGGAAACAGCCATGACCTGACAGGAATTGTATCAGGTGGAAGTGAACTTCCCCATGGGGTCTTCCCACCCAGCTCGATATGCTAGGTATCAGCCGGTGGGTCCACCTACCTTTCCAGGAGTTGTCCCACTCACGCTGCCATCAGGCGACCGAGGTCACCCTGGTGCGCTCGCGGGCTCCTCTATTTCCACGTAGCTCAAAGCACTCCTCATCTTCCCGAATGACCAGCCCGACTGGCATCATGCTCGCTATCACGCAGGATGCATCGTGTGATACCGTGCGGTAGGCAGATATCACTCTGAGGCACATCACGCGGTAGGTGCTCTCCAGTTTCTGTAGGTAACTGGTTACCCTCAGTGCTCTTGACCATGACGGGCCGCCGTACTTGAGGATAGATACGGCAACACCTGCCAGTAACTTACGTCTACTGGCGCACACCTTTGAGCTGTTGGATATCATCCTTGATAGAGCCGTAACAGCAGTCGACGCTCTCTTGCATGTATAGTCGACATGGCTGCCGAAGGTCAGCTTGTCGTCTATAATGACTCCGAGAGACTTCAGACTTCGCTGTGAAGTGATCGCGACTTCTCCCACATGGATAACTGCATGTTGTGCCGACTTGCGGTTGTTGACGATTACTACCTCCGTCTTAGGATGAGCGAGCTCCAGGCCTCTCGCGCTCATCCATTCCTCCACCGTGTTGATCGCGTGTTCTGCGGTTAGTTCTACCTCAGGGATTGACTCCCCGTAGACCTCCAAGGTTACGTCGTCGGCAAAGCCGACGATCTTGACCCCCGGAGGGAACTTCAGTCTCAGAACCCCGTCATACATGAGGTTCCATAGCACCGGGCCTAGGATCGAGCCCTGCGGGACTCCGGCGGTAATCGGAACCCTTTTCTGACAGGCATCGGTCTCGTATAGCAGTACGCGGTTCTGGAAGTAACTTTCCAGGATCCGGTACAGACCCACCGTTAGGCTAAGCCGGTGTAACGAGAGCGCGATGGCATCCCAGCTTGCGCTGTTGAATGCGTTCTTCACGTCAAGTGACACTAACGCACAGTATCGAATGCCTCGCCTTTTCCGTTGAATCGCTATCTCGGCAGTATTTATCACTGAGTTGGGAGCGTCCACTGTAGACTTACCCTTCCGAAAGCCAAACTGGTTGCTTGACAGGCAGTCCGTACCTTCCGCGTACGGGGTTAGCCTGTTGAGGATGATCCTCTCAAGCAGTTTGCCAGTCGTGTCGATCAGCCAGATTGGTTTGTACGCCGATGGGTCGCCTGGCGGCTTCCCGGGCTTCGGCAACAGCACCAATTTCTGCCTTTTCCATCTATCGGGGAAACGGCACTCGTCAAGGCACCTCTGCATAGCTAGCCTGAACATGTTCAGGTTCGCTATGATCGTTGCCTTGAGAGCGTTGTTTGGAACTCCATCCGGCCCTGGAGCTTTGTTCATTGCTAGGGATTTAGCCACTGCGAGTAGTTCTTCATTCGTCACTGGAGCCACCATTTCGGCCGTGCCCGCACTGTCTCGTAGTGCAGGTGGCCAGGGGCTTGTGGTTCGAGACGGGAAGAGTACTTCGATAATCGTCGCCAACCGGTCCGGAGACCGTTCTGGGGGTGAAGAGACCCCTTTGGTCTGGGCCATCACAATCCTGTAGGAGTTACCCCACGGATTCGCATTTGCACTCTCACACAGGTTGTCGAAACACGCTCTCTTGCTGCTTTTAATGGCCTTGTTAAGGGCCAATTTGGCAGTTCGACACACTTCACGGCGGTTCTCTCTTGCATCCTCGGTGCGAGCTCTTTGCATCCTACGTCTAGCTCTGAGGCAGGCTGATCGTAGAGCTACCAGCGCATCCCCGCTTAGACTGTCGGTGTTGGCCTCCAGTCCCAGGGCTGCGGTGAAAGCTTCGCTGTCGAAGTGATTGGACTTCCAGCCGCGTACCTGACAGGGATCTCCCGCCCTCGGATGCTGCACACCATAGTTGATCCTAAAGCGGATTGCTAAGTGATCGCTATGGGTGTAGCCTTCGTCTACCCTCC
The DNA here is from genome assembly GCF_030247195.1 of Topomyia yanbarensis. Taxonomy (NCBI): domain Eukaryota; kingdom Metazoa; phylum Arthropoda; class Insecta; order Diptera; family Culicidae; genus Topomyia; species Topomyia yanbarensis. The sequence continues at coordinate 281,851,288 of NC_080671.1, forward strand.
ATTCCATGCCTGGAACCAGACTCGGGCTGGCAAATGTTACGTCAATCCACGCTTCCACCCCGTTTCTACGGAATGTACTAGCGGAGCCATTATTAGCTAGCACAGTATCCCGCTATGACTGCCGGTTTCCGGCCCACTAGGTCTGACGAGAGCCTGTCGATCATCTGGTTGAACTGTTCTATGGGCCACCTTGGTGGCGCGTAGCAGCTCTTGAACCGGGAACCGTCCCGTTGTACAGATTGCCACCATTCCAGACCCGTCCGACACCCAATTGCCGTTGCCGGCAGGGATGTTGTACGGGACTGATAGGAGGGCGACATCTGTCCTCGACTCCGAGACCGACTGCCACAGCAGCTGTTGGGCTGCTGCACAATGGTTAAGATTTAGCTAAACGTCACAGTTTACGGCTTCTTCTTATTTACCTCACCGAAGGGACACGAAGGTCCACCCATACCATGTTTATGGGCTTGCTTCTTAGCGGTGCAGATAAGGCACTTGTGCGCCTTAGTGCAACCCCGCTCCTTATGGCCCTGCTCGCCGCAGCGACGACATAGTTTGCTCCTGTCTATGCCCTTGCACTCGTAGGATTTGTGGCCGGACTCAAGGCACCGATAGCACCTATCCACTGAAGGTGGCTGGGGTATGCTAATTGGGCATACCGACCAGCCGATCTTCAGCTTACCTTTCTCGGTTACCTTTTTGGCATCCGCCTTCAGTAGCCTGAGGTAGGCTACTTGGGTGCCAGAGGGTCCCCCTCTAAAACGCACAGAGGCCCGCTCGATTGTCACGTCGCATTGCTCCTTGACGGCTGCGACGACATCTTCTGCGGTCGTGAACTCGTCCAGATGCTTGCACTCGAGAGTCATTTCCGCCCCTACGACCTGACCTGGGCGCCTTCACCAAGGACCTCTTGGGCCAAGGCCTTGTACACCGCACTAGATTGTGCGTTTCGCTTCAGCACCAGAAGCATTTCTTCCGTGTTGGTGCGTCTCACGCTACGCACATCTTGGCCAAGGGCCGAAAGGCTTTCGGCCGCCTTCGTCAACTTTAGGACGTCGGCGTATTTGTCCTTGTCGGTTTTTAACCACAAGGCCTCGCCTCTGTCCTTGGCCTTCTTCGCGGGCCGCGGTACCTCCGGTGTCGGTGCCGGCTTCTTCTTAGTGACCAGCGTCCAGGGGTTAACGCCCCCTGCCCCGGTTGCGCCGGGTTGCTGGTACCACCGCTCTGCCCAGCGAGGTCACTCTCGCCCTCGCTTACCTCGATCAAACGGCGTTTGGCCTTAACGGTTGCACGCCGTGTGGTGTCGGTTTTTGCACCCTCGCCTGGTGACTTCCTGGGGCACTTCGCGTTCGATACCGTCTTGCGATTGCCCTTGCCTTTTCCCTTCGAGGGGAACTCGGCCGCCGTTTCGAGCGACATGGCTGCTCCATAGAAGGCGAAGCCCACTGTTTGGGTACCTATGTCGATCTTCTCTCTTCCCTCCCTCTTGGAGGCCACTGTCTGGGTTTCTCTGTCGGACTTCTCCCGACATTCCACCCTCTTGGCATAAGCCTGCTGTTCCTGTCTTGCGACACAAACAGTTTTCCGGAGCACCAGGAGGCTCTGCTTCAGCTCCTTGCTTATATTTTGCTTTGCGCTAGTGAACTCGATTATTGAATCGAGCTGCTCCACCACTTTGCGAATCGCGGATAGTGGCCCATCCAGTGCGTTGGTAGGGCTATTTCGTACCACTGCTGGGGGGTCACTCGTGCTATCAGATGCAGCACTCGTCGCTCCACTACTCTCCCCACGGGGGGGGAGAAGACCTCGCCAAACCACCTCTAGCAAAGGAGTTTGGCACCTCCGTTTATTTGTTTTGTTTTTGTTCATCTCCATGTTTGTACCAACGAGTTGCGCGAGAATAAATGTCCGCCACGCCAGAGCTCCGCAGTAACGTGTTAAGGGACGCTGACTGTGGGGGTTGCCCAGGTACCCCACAGGCTCCGTTAACGATCGAGCATCTTTTTCATCCCCTCGATCACTCATCCCTCGTCACGGGTCGCTTCACGCCTTGGAATTGGGGTTATGACCTATCTTGCTTTACGTGGTGACCGCGGCCCAGATCATCACAACCATCCTCCTTTACCAGGGCTTTGGACCTGTAGCTCTGGTTCTCAATAGTTCCAGGTACGTATATTATTACAGACATGCTACTATTGAGATCCGTCATTCGCTAGCGGAGTTAAACTAAAAGCGTGTGTAGCTCACGATGGTGTGTGGAACACACAAAAAAAAATTCGCGCAGCGGTCTATGCAGTAAAATTATCGCTCTCTCATTCCATGCTTCAGAGAAAAGTAGAAGCAAATGATTTGTGCTCAGATTAATTTTTAATGATCGTTGACCAGAGCAATGCTGTGAACTGGATTCGCATGCTCGAGATGACATGCAAACAATTGAAATAAGCACTGCCACTTCCGATTGAAAATGCAAAACCAATTCATCACTGCCCTTTGAGTTTATGTTGCCTTAAACTTAAATGCTTTTGACGCAAAATATTGATACGATATCACCTGACTTTTGGAAATACTGTTGCAATGGGGAATACCAGAAATGATTTGTGAACGGTTTTTATCGAACGAAAGTTCAATTATCTTGACCCAATGATCCCATATGGGTAACTTTCTCCTGCCTATAGTGCGCATAATTTTTCATCAATAATTAATAAAATGCATGAGACTGTCTTGCGACTAGAACTCCCATACCGATGGCATATTGAGGGTTGAGAGAATACCAAAAGTTTATCATAACATCATCCCAGAAACACAACCCGTACCCCATCAGTTTGATGATTACCGTGTGCTACTCTGCAAGATGCAACAAGCTATCGATGGAAAGGCGAAATGGAAAGAGGCTCTTGAGCGTGTATTAGTATTTTTAGAGCGCAGATGTCATTTTAAAACTAATACTCCGATATGGCTGAATTCACGAATACATTCCCAATTGTGGGTTTGTGTATATTTCTTCGGCGTTATCGCCATTTCATGCATTTTTGTCCCGGACCAATATCGCTTTATATGCATTATACCAGTTACAATGCCAAATTCTCATTAGAATCATGCTTATTCGCACGTAAATCGTACGGTTCGTGTTTTGGGTGTAGTGTTGATAGTTTTGAATTGGATGTCATGGAGCATGAAGAGCAATATTGTTAAGTGAGAGAACAATATTGCAGCTGCCAATAATTCTAAGAAGCACACCATCTAAATTACTAAATTTTGTTTGGCTGAATCCGAAGAGAAAATCTAATTCAGCTACCAAACTAAATGTACTAGTTTGCAACATAAGCTTACTAATATGCAAGATAACTCCGCATCTTTTCGTTTTTTTTTTTTTTTTGGTAGAATAAAATTCCGCGAATCGTAAAATTTGCCACATCAGAAACCGCGTGAAAATTCATTTATGTGAATTTTAATTAATTTCTCTTGGGAATGGAGGGACATTAAATTGTTTTCTCTAATCAATGGGTTTTGATGCTCTTAAAAACAATTAAGCTTAATGGTACAGTCGGGTCTCCTACTACGCGGTTAACTGGGGGCGTGAAAAAGGAATCCGCGTTGTAGGAGACCCATAGCTTATGGGATTTCGACTAATTGGGGCTGTGGCCGATTATTTCGTCCGCGTCAACATGTAGCGCCATACTTTCTTTAACAAAGTTGTTGTACTCACTTGGGCCTACAACTTAGAGTAATTGGGTATCAAATTAGTTGAGAACTGTGCCGCCAGGGGTGTTATGAAGAAAGAGTAAATAAATCGAACTTCTCGTCGTAAATTCGACTATCATCAAATGGATTCAATCTCAAATATATCAAGACCCCGATTATTTTGAAAGGTGTTGTCTTCGGGAAATTTGTAAAAGAAGTCCAGAGCTTCTAGATGGCAGAAAGTATAACTCGCAATTGCCCCACCAGGCGGCGCTAGTGAAAATGCAAATATTCAACACATGTTAAAATAATTCTATATCTCAACATCGTGATTAGATAGAGTAGTACTGTCTTCAGCAAAGTTGCTCGAGAGGTCGAGGACTACCCAACGGTAACAGGTTAGTTTGGAATACTCTCACTATGCGGCGCTAGTGAGCGTAGAAGCTTTCAGCACATTATAGATTATGATATATCTCAAAAGTCCAACAGCTTGGAGAAATGGTGCTTTCGGCAAAGTTCTCAAGGAGGTCAACTCGATTATGGATAGATTAAACTGGAATGGACCCGCCAGGCGTCAGCATTATTTTTCAAAGCATATATCTCGAGATCTTGATCATTTGGAAGGGTGGTGTCTTTGGCAATATTCATAGGCAGGTCGAGCTCTGTCCTACAGCGAACAAATTAGTTCAGAACTCGCTCACAAGATGGAGCGCCATGAATGCGAATGAAATTTTCTTAACATTATAGATATATTTCTAAAGCCTGATAATTTAGGTAAACGCTGTTTTTGGTAAAGTTCTTCAGGGGGATAAGTGCTGTTTGACAATGTATAGAAAAATTTCGATTTTACCCGCTAGGTGACGCTAGTGAGCACGAATTTTTTCTTTCAATTTCTGCATCTCGATATAAAGGCAATTTAGAAGGATGGTGTCTTCAACAAAGTTGCTTGAGAGGTCGAGGACTACCCAACGGTAACAGATTAGTTTAGGATACTCTCACTATGCGGCGCTAGTGAGCGTAGATGCTTTCAGCATGTAGTAGATAATAATATATCTCAAAAGTCTAATAACTTGGAAAGATGATGTTTTCGGTAAAGGTCAAAGGCTACTCGATTATGAAACTTGTCTACTAGGCGTCGCTAATAAGAATGACAAGTTGCTGTTTGACAATGTATAGCAAAATTTTGATTTTACCCCCTAGGTGACACTAGTGAGCACGCATTTTTCTTTTCAATTTCTGTATCACAACATTAAGGCAGCTTAGAAGGGTTGTGTCTTCAACAAAGTTGCTCGAGTGGTCGAGGATTACCCAACGGTAACAGATTAGTTTAGAATACTCTCACTATGCTGCGATAGTGAGCGTACATGCTTTCAGGATGTGGTAGATTGTGATATATTTCAAACATCCAATGATGGCACTTTCAGCAAAGTTTTAGAATGGCTCAAGGACTACTTGATTATGGATTGAAGAAATTGAAATGGACTCGCAAGGTTACGGTAGTGAGCAAGTATATATTTTAAATTCTGTATCTCGAGATCATGATAGTTTGCAACGGTGATGTCTTTGGTAATATTCATCGGCAGGTCGAGTTCTGCTTTATGGTGAACAGATTAGTTTAGAACTCACCCATTAGGCGGCGCAAAGGGGGATAAAACTTTCAGAATATTGTAGATCCATTTTTAAAGTCTGGTAATTCAGGTGACTGTAGGTGACGCTAGTAAGCACGTGTTCTGGGTGAGCACGCATTTTTTCAATTTCAGCATTTCAATATTAAGGCAGTTTTGAAAGGCGGTGTCTTCAACAAAATTGTTTGATAGGTCAAGGACTACCCAATGGTGACCGATTAGTTTGGTATACTCTCACTATGCGGCGTTAGTGGGTGTGGAAGCTTTCAGCATATGGTAGATTATGAGTTATCTCAGAAGTCTAATAAATTAGACAGATGGTGTTGTCGGAAAAGTTTTTGAGAAAGAATAAGGGCTCCTCGATTATGAATAGATTATTTACTGTTCTGATTCTTGTTAATTTCATCTAAATTTCTGAAGTAGTCTCGAAACGGATAAGAGGATAAATTCCTCAACCCATTCTCTGGCACATAATGAGAATATTCAAAACCAATTTGCCATCATCAGACAGCTCTATATCTACCGATGAATTTCACCTAAGAAAGCCTTCTTCTAAACTGTCATGATTTTGAGGAAGTGAAATTTGTAAACTAAAATCTACGTTAATCTGATAACACCATTTTCTCCTCCACCTTTCTTCTTTTTTTCACGTTAATCTGATAACACCATTTTCAACGACACGAATGCACCGCTCTTCGGTGTAAAGTGTCATAAATAAACAACAACAACAACAACCATTTTCATGAATTATCAAACTTTTGACTTAATCTACTATGCAGTAGAAGTTGTATTCTCCCTTGCAATGCGTGAGTTCTGAACAAATCTGATCACCGTAAGATAAACCTCAACCTGTCGATGAATTTGCCAAAGATACTACTCATCCAAATTATCCTGATCCCGAGAAATAAAAATTGGAAAAAATTGCTTGCTCACTAGCGCCGCCATTCCAATTCAGTCTGTCTATAATCGAACAGCCCTTGATTTCCTCAAGAACTTTGCCGAAAATACAATCTTTCTAAGTTAGAGATGTATGATAATTTACCAGGTCCCAAAAGTTTCTGCGCTCACTAGCGCAGCATAGTGACAGTATTCTAAACTAATCTGTTACCGTTGGGTAGTCCTCGATCTCTCAAGCAACTTTGTTGAAGATACCACGATTATAAACTGCCTTTATGTTGAGATGCAGAAATTGAAAAGAAAAATGCGTGCTCACTAGTGTCACTTAGCAGGTAAAATCAAAATTTTCCCATACATATCAAACAGCACTTGTCCCCCTGGAGAACTTTACCAAAACCAGCGTTTTCCTAAATTACCAGACTTTAGAAATATATAATGTTGAGGAAGTCTCATTTGCATTGGCGCCATCTAGTTGGCGAGTACTGAACTTATTTGTTCGCCTTAAGACAGAGTTCGACCTGTCTGAATATTGCCAAATACACCACCCTCCCAAATGATCATAATCTCGAGATACTGGATATGAAAAATAATGCGCACTAGCGCCAACTAGCGGGATCATTCAACTTTAACCTATCCATAAACGAGTAGCCTTTGACCTCCTCAAGAACTTTGCCGAAAACATCATCTTTCCAAGGTATTAGACTTTTGAGATATATCATTATTTACTACATGCTGAAAGCATCTACGCTCACTAGCGCCGCATAGTGAGAGTATTCCAAACTAATCTTTTACCGTTGGGTAGTCCTCGACCGCTCGAGCAACTTTGTTGAAGACACCATCCTTCTAAACTGCCTTTATATCGAGATGCAGAAATTGAAAGGAAAAATTCGTGCTCACTAGCGTCACCTAGCGAGTAAAATCGAAATTTTTCTATACATTTGCAAACAGCACTTGTTCCCCTGAAGAACTTCACCAAAACCAGCGTTTACCTAAATTATCAGACTTTAGAAATATATCTATAATGTAGAGAAAGTTTCATTCTCATTAGCGCCATCTAGTGGGCGAGTTCTGAACTAATTTGTTCGCCGTAGGACAGAGCTCGACCTGCCTATTAATATTGCCAAAGAAACCACCATTCCAAATGATCATGATCTCGAGATACATGCTGTGTAAAAAAATTCTCACTAGCGCCGTCCATTTCAGTTTAATCTATCCATAATCGAGTAGCCTTTGATCTCCTCAAGCACTTTGCCGAAAACACCATTGTTCCAAGTTATTAGACTTTTGAGATATATCATAATCTACAATGTGCTGAAAGCTTCTACGCTCACTAGCGCCACATAGTGAGAGTAATCCTAACTAATCTGTTACCGTTGGGTGGTCCTCGCCCTCTCGAGCAGCTTTGCTGAAGACAGTACTACTCCATCTAATCACGATGTTGAGATATAGAATTATTTTAACATGTGTTGAATATTTGCATTAGCACTAGCGCCACCTGGTGGGGCAATTGCGAGTTATTTTTTCTGCCATCTAGAAGCTCTGGACTTCTTTTACAAATCCCCCGAAGACACCACCTTTCAAAATAATCAAGGTTTTGATATATTTGACATTGAATCCATTTGATGATAGTCGATTTTACGAGAAGTTCGATTTATTTACTCTTTTTGTCATAGCACCCCTGGCGGCATAGTTCTCAACTAATTGGATACCCAATTACTCTAAGTTGTAGGCCCAAGTGAGTACAACCACTTTGTTAAAGAAAGTATGGCGCTACATGTTGACGCGGACGAAATAATCGGCCACAGCCCCAATTAGTCGAAATCCCATAAGCTATGGGTATCCTACAACGCGGGTACCGTGCAGTAGGAATCCGCGCAGTAGGAAGCCGCGTTGTAGGAATCCGCGTAGTAGGAGACCCGACTGTACGTCGCACAACTTCTGCAACTACCCTCCCCCACGACACACTTCGTCACAAATTTGGTATACCCCCATACTCCCTAAAATGCTACGTCATTTAAAAAAAGAGTTTGAAGGGGGTCTGAAATTTCGATTTTTAAATGATCGGCGTTAAGTCAGAGCGAACTAAGTCACAAAACGTAGCATTGGATAAAGAATTTCTTCAGCTACATTCGACTTTTACCAGATTTGAAAATGTTGTCATAAGAAAGAATTATGGCGTAAAATCTTTTCAAATTAAAATATAAAGTATGCTTCGATTCAAGCTTTAAACTCGTTGTTCTCGAAATCAATATAATGTCCCTTAGTCCGGTTTGACTTAACACCGACCAAATGATCATTGTACAATACGTAAGGGGTTACATACCTTTTATTTTTCGAAAAATCGAAATATTTTCATTATTTCATCTGAAAGTATAACAGCTTAAGAATATTTTCCCAAATTTTTATAGAGTTACGGATTGAAAGCTACAGCGCTTCGAATGTCGATTAGTACGAGAATTATGTTCACCATTAGAAATTGTACTACTGCGCTGAAGACTCCGCCCCATTAAATGATACCCATCACGACATTTGGCCTAATATAAAATGAAAGAGTGTTAGAATTTTCCAGGCACTCCAACTCCGCCCAGAGGAAGAATTTTGAATTAAACTGTTCTCAGTCGAAACGTCCTTGACCTTATGATTTACTTTGCAGAAGACTACGGGCAGCCAAGTGTTCGCGATCACGAGCGACAGCACTATAGTCTTTACCGGAAAGCCCTTGACATACTTGTCCAGTTTGCCGAAAATACCACTCTTCCAAATAGCCAGCATTTTGAGTTATTAGAAGTTGTAAAACCATGTAATCGAGTGTTTCTACCTCATGTAATTCGTGCGTTCAAAAGCAAGGGTTTTTTTGCACTTTTGACAGAGCCACCCTAACTGCAGTACATGACACCCTCAACTTTGCGCGCTTATAACTGTCTGCTGTCATCAGATTGACCTCTTGATTTCACGAGCCGTTTCATTGTTACATGAAAATTCTTATTTTTTCACACGAAAGACTTTCATCGATTACGGCGCCACCTAGAGCTGAAAATGTGAAACTGATGCATTTCTCCATACATTTGGTCTCTTTTTTCCATACAAACTTTGAGCAGTTTGCGGAACCCCTTACAGTGGACCAATTGAGCTGAAATTTTCAAGAAGGCTTGTTGGGGACCCAAACTATCATTTTGGGGGGTGAGCTTTGAAATTCCAAGCTTTGCACTTTTTTCATACAACCTTGGGCCACTCTAGTGTCCAAGCATCATTCGTGTGTTACATTTGTGCTGGCAACATTCGCTTATTTGATCGCGGTATATGACGAAAGGTGTAGAAAAAGCAAAAATTGGTTCGTGCCGGAATCCAATTTTTTGTCTATCGTTTGATGAGAAAAGGTCACTACGCCGAGCGTGTCGGTGTCGGAGCACTCGTCTACATGGCAGCAGTGAAGATCTCACCATCGTATCGGAACTGACAGGAAATGCTAATCGTAATAAAAACATCAAAAGAAGACCTGCGCAACTAAAAGCAAACCTTCTTTCCGAAATACAGAAAGAACCGCCCTTTCCAGGGCGACTATTTTCTTCGCATTAATAATTAAATTGTTTTCACTACGGGTCATGGCGCTACTGTTGCTGGCTGGTTATAGGTTTGTTCCAGTACACGGAAGCAAAAAATACTATCCAGCAAAGTTATGCCGGGAAATGAACCGAAATGCTGGCTGCTTCTAGTTCGCTTTCCAGCTTCAGTAACTCAACCGATTCTAGGTGGAATTGGTTGTGTCACTGGAGCCGGAATGCTAACTACAATCTTTGCTCAACGCATTGGCTCAAATTGTATTGCGATAATTGGGGTATTCGATTAAAGTTTTTGCTGCACTCACAGCCACAATTCCGGCTTAACTAAACTAAACTTTTACTCCAGTTTGCTACCAATAGTAGAAAAAAGAGAAGAGAATACAGGAACTACCTGTTTGCTGCGAAATACTTCCTAGGAATGGGCAATGCCGATGCGATTTTTTCAAAATCGATTTTTTGATTTGCATCCGATCTTTTTTGTTAGATGTTCGACAACACCGAATGCTCTGCATATGTTTGCCGAGTAGGGTAGCCTGCGTACTTTTGCAGGTTTAATCTGATAAATAGACTTCTGTGTTGCTTCGGCAACTGTGTATGTCGTAATTATAGTTGCCAGATACTACTTTCTTTCTGCACAGTTTTGTTGAGACTCAAAAGCATTTTACAAGATCGGAGAAAAGGTTCTTATCAAGTTGCAGGTATCGAAGGGGGCAGTTAAGAGAATTTGCCGCTATTAGCTAATCGGCCTGGCCTTGAAATCGTTAGGGTTTCAATCGTTTTTCAGAGTGAAATAGTGTGGTGAGCCTATTTTCGCTCTATTCCTATTATCATCCGATTAATTTGAAGCCGTTCATTAGGCGAGCGTCTACCAGTTATAGTGCAATATTGAACGATATCATTCGATTCGAGTTTTCGTTGCACTCAAACAAATACTTTTCACCATCCATAGGCCATTTTCATTATTATATTGATTCTTGAAAGAGTCTGAGTCTGATGCCAATTTTTACACATTCCATCGATTGTAAGCTGCGTCAAAGTAGTTGTCCTTTTACTCTACCTTTACCTAGAGTTGTAACTTTATCATAAATAATTTCAGAGTTCATTCGTCGCGATTGCTTTGCTAAAAGTTAGTGACATATTTTACTAATTTGTTGGATTTTTTTCGGCATTTATAGGAATTATGGTTAAAACCGACACCTTAAGCTTAACAATTTTTCTGGGTTACCACAAAATCCAATAAAATTATAGTTTCTACGCAGAATTCTTCTTCAAAAAATTCTTATCATGGCTTAATTTTGTCAGCGCTTCAAAAAATTTATTTCATTAAAAATTATTGGTTGCAAAACTCGCAAAACAAAGTAACTTCTTCTAGACACTGTGGGTAAAAGCGACACCCCAAATAGAGGTAAGATCGACACCCCCTTTAATTTATTTTCCCTTCACTTTTTTATTAAAATATGCGTGAGTAATAAAGTATTGTGATGCAAACATGTGCTTTCTGTAGCTTCATTATGTAGTGGGGGAAGAGATTTCGAAAGCGTTGTGTTATAAACAAGAGTATTTTATGCTACAGGTTCATTTTTTGATATGGATATTTCCAAATAATCCTTACGAACATCATTGCAACCTTCAGTGTCATTTTATTTCGTAATAGAAGATTTGCAAGCGTGTTACATACTGCTGATAAGATTCATTCACTTATAAGCGACGCACACTTCTTGGTAAAACTACCTTGTTCAGACTTTGATTTTTTGGCACTCTTATCATCAACGATCTACCGGGGTATACAAAAGATCATTGTCTCACTGTGATAAAGTACATCTATGACAAACCAAGAGAACACTAGAAATTCGGTTTGATGAGGTTTTTGCAGAAATAGCAAAAACTTCGATAGAATCTGATAAGCAAAAATTCCAATTTCCGATTTTTAAAGAGACATATAGGATATAAACACAATACAAGTATTTCTGTTTATTTCTGCTATTACTGTAATGTGCTAATAGTATAAATGAAGTGTCACGAAAATCCTTAGCCTTTTGCAATGAGTCGTAAGTAAACACAACCATCTTAACAGCGTGTCGGTTTTACTCTAACTGAAGGATGTCGGTTTTACCCCAACAGCGAATTCTTTTTTAAATCAATAAAAAATATTGAGTTTCTCAAACTCGTCTTCAATGCAGCCAGTTGATCATAGGAAAGACCGATAACAATAGGTACTGAAAAAACTGGTGATTTGAAAAGCTTTTGTTCGGTTAAAACCTTAAAATTTACCAACAAAATCTAATATCCAGACGAGTAAGAACACTGCTGTCATATGTTTTGTTTATTTTATGACATTCGGTGTACTAATGTAAATCCAATTTGTGTTCAAATGCTCTACATAATCGTTCTAATAATAAAGTGTCACTGATTTGTCGTTCTTTGCTAAATGCAATTTGGCATCAGCGAAATGTACAAGGTTTCTTTTTGAACTACCAAATCTAAAGTTTGACAGATACTCGCGGGACTCACGTAGGAATATTATTCGGTGTCTACTAACTATCTTTTATCTATTTCAAACAACTTAACCCTATACTGGCCCACCTCGTCGTTTACCGGGGTTAAGGAGAATCGTTGTAAAATGAACATACATATCATACATTGTCTATTTGTGGAAATCATCATATAAAATGATATTTTAATTGAAAGTTGAAAATTTGAGGGAGCGAGAAAAATTAGGGCTAGGTAATGTCCTGAACAAAACCGGGGTGTTGAAGTAGGACATTTATTTTGTGTGAAAGTTTTCTGTATAACTAAGCTGACCAACTCTGACGAAAAAATCCGTACACTATGAAAACCGTTTGCCTGAGCGTGATGAACGATTTCGCTTCGTTGCGGTATGGTGTACGGATTTTTTCGTCAGAGTTGGTCAGCTTATGTATAACCATAACAAATCTCGACTAAACATTACTTTTCTAGTAATTCGCAAAATTAAAATTTCGAATAACTGAACCAGTCAACTTTTTGCTGCAGAAATTTATGTGAATCAAACTTAATGTGTAAGTTTAGAGATTTGAAAGAGATACAAGCAAAATTTTAATAATATGATACGCCAACACATAGTCCTATATCAACAGCGCTGTTATGTCTTGAACATTACCCACCCCTAGTTTTTCGTTACGCATAATTTATCTCCGTACGCTAGAAAAAATATGCCGATGGTTGTTTCGAGAGATTTTAATATTGACATTTCAAAGCAAGAAACCATGAAATTTGTTCATTTTATGAATTAATGTCTGAAGCTCCATCATATCTCTAATCCTTCACAAGCTACTAGGTACATGCATTGATCTCATGTTTACTTCATACTTTTCATATCACAGATCAACACTTTGTTTGATTGATTCAGTGGTTTAAAGTTTTTTTTTCAGAACCACCAATAATCATAAAGAATAATTTGAAACATTCTCACACATTTGATTGCATATTATTGGATTTGAATTACACGTCAAATGTGTAGTCACAACACTCCGGTTATGTCCTAGACATTACCCACCCGTCTTTTTTACGCAAGCGAAATTTTTCTTTGTTGGTCACATATCTTCACATAGAGCATCTCCTACATGGATTTGGTGTACTTTGTGGTGACCACCCAGTACTACAACCCTGTCTGAACAGCTGGCTGGTTCAGCTTTCAGAGATAAAGAATTGAATAGACAGTTTTACATCAACTATCGTACTGTGTACACCTTGCAGTTTTTATTAAAATTATATATCACCTTCCCTCACGATAGTTAGATATATCAGTGGCGACGAAGATTAAATCGCAGTTTTTCGCGTGAAAAGTTGTTTTCGGCAGTGTTTCTATTCCTGGAGTTAAGTTTTCCAGAGGTACCGAAAGTGTTTGGAGGTTTCCCGGCGTTTTGTTAGCTGGAAGTGAGTGCAGTTCCTAAGAACATATTAGAAGGAAAAGTGTAACCCCGCCAAGTGTTTTCAACGGCTACATTTAATTTATTCCGTTGCTGGCGGTGTGGAAGTGTCTAAGCGGAGAATTACGGTGTTTTCTTCTGGTTTTTCTGGCAGATATCAACGTTTGGATCCTTGTGAAGGAAAAAAGTTTTCTGCGAATCCCGCGCAAGAGATTTTTCATCTGGTTTGTTTTGCCGTAGGTTTGGTAAACGATCACGTAAGTTTTTGCACATTTTGTTTTCAGAACTAATGTTTGAGTGCATGTTTAAGTGTAATTTAAAGGCATTTTTCTTGTTTAGCACACAAAAGAAATTGCGCTTCATTTTGTTTTAACAGTGATTTTGTCTACCAGAAAACCATTTTTGTTCTGGTTTTGTTTTACGTACTACTACCAGCATACGTGCAGCACCCGAATTTGCTTGCAACATACGTTAGTTGCGCAACGACAAAAATTCTTTCGTTAGCGACCGTGGTTCACCGTTTGGTTCTGCAATATTTACTTATGCTCTAGCTTATGCTTGTTGCTGCTCATGCCGTTCTCGCACAAAACAGACTTGTAAAGTTTATTGTTTATCGCGTGTTTATTCTGCAGAACAACTTGTTTGTTTGGGTAGTAGTCGAATTTAGTTTGTTTTGATTCGATCTTCCCGCATGCACTGTAAAAAAAAATATTTCAGTTTTGTGCATTTAAAAGAAAAATTAAACTATTTTTTTATATTTGTTTCTTTTTCACTATTTTGTTTATATCTCACTATGTCAAGTATGCCGTTGGTGAATCAAATTGAACCGTTCATTCCCGGAACGATTCCGTTTGCGCAGTTTCTGGAGCAACTGGATTGGGTGTTTGCGCATCATAAAGTGACCAGTGAGGAAGATCAAAAAGTGTCGTTTTTGGCTACTTGCAGTAGAGAAGTGTACAGTGAGCTGAAGCTTCTTTTTCCCGGAAGGGATTTAAAGACCGTGTCTTTCAAGGAAATTACGGGCGCTCTCAGGAAGCGGTATGATAAAACGGAAAGTGATTTGATTCAACGTTACAAGTTTTACCAACGTGTCCAAGGTCCGAGTGAGAGCGCGGAAGATTTTATACTCGCTGTCAAGCTCCAGGCAGAGATGTGTCATTTCGGAGAGTTTAAGGAGATGGCGATTCGCGATAAATTGGTTTGCGGTATTAGCGACAAGGACTTGCAGCAGCGTTTATTCGATGAAGAGGATTTAACGCTGGCTAAAGCGGAGAAACTCATCGTAAACAGAGAATTAGCAGGAGCGAGAGCTAAACTGATCTCTGGCGATTCCAATCGTGTAAGCGTTTTGAACAGATTAGGAAGGCGTGACAGCTTCGAAGTTTCCCGAGATCGCTCACGGGGAAGAAGTCGAGAGCCGGCTAGAAAGAGAAGCAGAAGCCGTTCTGATTCATTCGATCGCAGGAACCGTTCTTCACCCAGGACAAAGACCTTGTTTTGCAACTTCTGTCGTAGAAAAGGTCACACGCGTCGTTTTTGTTATGACTTGAAGAACAAGAGTAAGACGGTCAAGTTTGTCGATTCTCCTGCAGAAAAGCCCAAGATGACTGAGTATCAGAAAAGTTTGAGACGTCGTTTAAACAGATCTGTTTCGGATGACGAGATGGATTGTATGCTAATCTCATCGATCAACAGAATTAACGAACCATGTTTTCGCAATGTTTATGTTGACGGTTTGAGGTTGAAAATGGAAGTTGATTGTGGCGCTGCAGTTTCCGTAATCAGTTTGGAGATGTACGAGGGAGATTTCGATCATATTCCGCTACAAAGATGCGACAAGAAGTTAGCAGTGATCAATGGAAGCCGTTTGAAGGTTGAAGGACAGATTGAGGTTAAGGTCGAGCTGAATGGACGCACAAAGACTGTTGACCTAATTGTTTTGCGAAACGGCAGCGGATTCACTCCATTACTGGGACGAGATTGTTTGGATGTGTTTGTTCCAGATTGGAGGAAGGCTTTCGGAAACAATATTAATCAACTGTCGGTTTCACCAGATCAGATCGTTGCAGAGATACAAAGTAAGTTTGCCAATGTTTTTGATAAGTCTTTATCAACGCCAATAAATGGGTTTGAGGCTGATCTAGTTCTAAAAGAGCATACGCCGATATTTAAACGTGCTTATGACGTTCCTTTCAGGTTAAAGGACAAAGTTTTGGAACATTTAGATAGTTTAGAAAAAGATGGCGTCATAACGCGAATAGATGCAAGTGAATGGGCATCTCCGGTAATAGTTGTGGTGAAAAAAGACGGTGGTATTAGGATGGTCATTGATTGTAAAGTTTCCATCAATAAAGTTTTGATTCCCGATACTTACCCTCTCCCACTAACACAAGATTTGTTTGCCTCATTGGCTGGTGCCAAAGTTTTTTGTTCTTTAGATCTGGCCGGTGCGTACACACAATTATTATTGTCAAGACGATCCAGAAAAATAATGGTGATTAATACAATCAAAGGTTTGTTTACTTATAATCGTTTGCCACAAGGTGCTTCTTCTAGTGCAGCTATATTTCAACGGATCATGGATCAAGTTTTGAAAGCTATCGATGGAGTTTGCTGTTATTTAGATGATGTTTTAATAGCAGGCAAGGACAAAGCCGACTGTGAACGAAAGCTTAATTTGGTTTTGGAGCGTTTGTCTAAAGTTAACATTAAAGTTAATTTGCAAAAATGCAAGTGGTTTGTTTCAAGTTTGCCATTTCTGGGTCATGTTTTGAGTGACAGAGGTTTGTTACCATCTCCGGAAAAAGTCGAGACAATTCGGAAAGCCAAGGTTCCAAATAACGTTTCTGAACTGAAGGCATTTTTGGGTTTAGTTAACTACTACGGTAAATTTCTGCCCAATCTGTCCGCCCGCCTTTACTGTTTGTATCATCTACTCAGAAAAGATGTCAAGTTTGTCTGGAACTCTGAATGTAGCAGAGTTTTTCAAGACTGTAAGCAAGCTTTGTTGAGCCCAAAGCTTTTAGAGTTTTATGATCCTAGTATGCCCGTTGTCGTTATAACGGATGCTAGCAGCTATGGTTTAGGAGGAGTAATCGCACACCAAATCAAAGGAGAAGAGAGGCCAATAAGTTTTACCTCCTTCAGTTTAACGAATGCCCAAAAATCCTACCCAATTTTGCACTTGGAAGCTTTAGCAGTTGTGAGCACCATTAAAAAGTTTCACAAATTTCTGTTTGGCAAGAAGTTTACTGTGTATACTGACCACAAGCCTTTGATTGGTATTTTTGGCAAAGAAGGCAAGAATACGTTGTTTGTGACACGTCTGCAGCGATATGTACTTGAACTAAATATCTATGATTTTGACATTGTTTACAGACCGTCAACGAAAATGGGCAATGCAGATTTTTGCTCACGATTTCCTCTGCCTGAAAATGTACCAGCTTCTTTACAAAGAGAATTCATCAAAAGTATAAATGTTTCCGATGACTTCCCGGTGGATCATGTTTTGATTGCAAATGAAGCAAAAAAAGACAAGTTTTTGCAACAGATAGTTTATTACATGAAACATGGTTGGCCACAGAAGATGGATCGTAAGTTGTTAGATGTTTACGCACAACACCAGGATTTGGAAGTAATAGAAGGGTGTTTGTTGTATCAGGATCGTGTCGTTATACCTGCAAGTTTACAAAAGCAGATCCTGAAGCTCTTACACAAAAACCATTCCGGAATAACTAAGATCAAGCAGATGGCAAGAAAGGTAGTTTATTGGTATGGCATGAATAGTGACATAGAGAATTTTGTCAAATCATGCAGCGTGTGTTGCCAAATGAATGCTGTCTCTAAGCCAGTTCCGCACTCTAACTGGATTCCTACAACAAAACCGTTTAGTCGCATTCATGCGGATTTTTTTCATTTCGACAAGAAAACCTTCCTGGTGATTGTTGACAGTTTTTCAAAATGGCTTGAAGTAGAGTACATGAAATTTGGTACTGAAGCCAGGAGGGTAAAGTCAACGTTTATCAGCGTTTTTGCGAGGTTTGGGTTACCGGACGTAATAGACCTTTCTCGTCAAAAAATTTTATATGCTAGGATGCTTCCTTTTTTATCCCCGATGCGTTACTGCATATTGCCGCGATGATTTGGTACCTCTAACTATTGAAAAAATAAAAAATTGTGCGAGCTGCTCATTTAACCCCATATTCTGAATACCTATCTTGCCTTGTTTCCCTGTATTTTTACACCATTTGGATGAATTTCCTGTGGGGAATACTAAAACGATGCCAGATCTGCATATATATTAGTAAATCTGCGGATTTTGCAGTTTCGCTGCAGATCTTTTGCAGATTACGAATATTTAGCAGAACAAAGCCTATGCCAGCTAATTTTACCCATCCTTCAACGTTTCTGATCATTGAAAATATCAACACACTACATTTCTATGTTAAATTTATTGAAGATTTTTGCGGAAATCTGCAGACTTTTATATTTTTACTGCAAGATATTGTTTAAATAGACCTGGCATCACTGATGCTAAAATAATTCATTCATATACCTGTCAAAAACATAGAACACTGCACGAAAGTGTATAACCTAACTTTTCTGACAGTTCAGAGAGTTTGTTTATATGGACTTGCAAAATTTTTGATTCCACTTGAGTGAATACTTTCGATGCTCTTTGAAGAAAATCAACTCAAGAAGGATAAGGATTGGAACATTGGGAACCTGGTTCATACACTGACCAATCGACGCTGGATGGAAACCCCGTTGGCATATGCTGAATCACAAGATCAAGCTTTGGTTTATAAACCGATTGCTTTCTGGATGATGTATAAGGATTTGTACACAGTTATTTGTTCGATAAGTCCTAACAAGATGACCTGATTGATAACTCATTTTTTAGATGAAGTTTACCTGAACTTTATAGGTAACAAGTTCAACACATTATTATTTGTGTTCAAGTTAAGTTTAAGCAAAAGTTTCACCGATTATCGCATTGTCGTTGATGTAGCCGCCAAGTGCAAAGCAGTGCTCAGTACTGACGATAAGGAGTTTGAAGGATTGATAAGAATGTAGAGGATTGTACATTCCGAAAGAATATTGGGGAGGAGAAATTATTTGTTATATTCCATCCCGAGTTGACATCATTTTGGCACCGCAATAAAGCTATCTGCAATTGTTGTCTTGTTCAAATTGGCAGAGAATAATTAGGCAGCGAATGATAAACTGCATAGTCAAAACGTTTGTTGCTTAGATAGAGTAGATTTTTATTTACTTTTTCGGAAGGATAAGTCATCAGTATATTGTGGATATAAATGTGTCGCCGGTGTCGTGTGTTATGGTGGTGCCGCTCGGAACTGTTGGTCATCAGACCCTCCTTGTCGTACTGGTCATAGATGCGACGATTTTTCTCATCTGATAGCACTTTATTTGCTTCGGAGATCTCCTTAAACCGTCGATACGATTCTCCTGGATTTTTATCTGGGTGCCATCGTAGCGCTAGTTTTTGTGCCTTTTTGATTTCCGCA
This sequence comes from Topomyia yanbarensis, assembly GCF_030247195.1. NCBI lineage: Eukaryota > Metazoa > Arthropoda > Insecta > Diptera > Culicidae > Topomyia > Topomyia yanbarensis. The sequence goes on from NC_080671.1 coordinate 281,870,487, forward strand.
TCGGTGGTGGTTCTGGTCACGGCCAGCATTTTGTAATAGTCTACCATTGTGAACCGATATTTGTAATAACTTAACACACTCTACTTAGTGCCAGGGTACGCGAAACCGCTACTTTCGAAAGTTAATTACTAGCTGCTGCTACCCTATCAGTCTCTCTCTCTTTCTCGACTGAGGACTTCTATTTCGGTTGACTAAATTATGCAATGAAAATTGTACTTCCTGGGGTTTAATCTAACGAGAGCAATTCATTGTGAGGAATTACGCTGCGTTCCGTTATTGCTTGCCTCTGTAGAGGATGTGTGTCTCTTCACTTCGGCTGTCAGCTCTTACTTTTTGGGTAATTTTGCTATCATATGCTGCGGGATAAATCTGTCTAAATCCGCTACGTTATACTATGGTCACGTTAAAAACACTCTGCTATTTAATCTTGTAGCATTGCTTTTAGCTCTCGGGAAATCTTCTTCTCGGCGTCGCACTTATTATTGTGATCCAACTTGGTGCGAACGGCAGTGGTTTCGTCGGAATTGCTCACTCGACAAGCTGTAGGTGCAAGGACTCTGCTACTAATGCCTGAGCGACTCGTTGAAACCTTCGCACAGGGTCAAATCGGGCTGTTCTTGTGCACAGGACCGGAACTGCGTGATCTTCCACGAGCATCGTCCTGCCGGAGCGTATTGCTGAACCAAAGCAGTCTGTGCTTCTGTGGCTGCCTCCTGCGAATCGGAACCGCTGAATATTCTGGTTAGGGGAATGTCCGACAGCAAACCGCTTGCAGCAACACCACCTGACGTACCTGATATTTTAGACTTTAATCCAAGTCCCTGGCTGGTGGCTGCCATTGACGTAGCAACCGCCGAGTGCGTCGCAGGCTGGACCATCGGTTGACTCGGTGCCGGACGGGACGAAACAGCTGCAACTGGAGCGGACCTAGAATGGGTTGTAATGGTCATCAATTACCAAAGATGATCAAAATGTTTTGTGACTAACGTTGTGATTCAGCAAAAAATCAAACCAAATGAGATTGATCTCAACAACTGAACTAAATTCTACCCCTAAATTTGAAGAGGGTCTAACTGCCAAATGTAAACATTGAGAAAATTTTTGGTCAAATTCATTATACAGTCGTGATGTCAAAAACTCTCCAAAGGAGATGTTGGCAGTTTAAATGCATCTATTCACATCTCTAATAATTGTCAGATTGATTGTAAATTTGACATAAGATTTTGACATTTAGATGTTTTTAGTTGGACAATGGTCCAACTAGCGGAGGTCCAACTAAAAAGCGGTCCAGTTAAAAAATGTCCAACCAGCGAATCGCAACTGTAATATTTAAAAATTTAATACAGTTTTATTTCGTATGATTGCGCATATTGTTTCTACTTGGACACCAAAAGCAAGCTAATTCTTTAAAGGCCTGATATTACACCGAAAGTTAGAATAAATAAGTTAAATCCTGAGACGTGACTTGCCGATAGATGTTTTCTTTTTTCTGTTCATTCTATAGTTCGTCTCACATAACCTCTCTTTCTGCTTCACATAGTTTAAATAGACTGGCTGCATTTGACAGTACCCCCAGGCTGTATGCGACGTTCGATTTTTTGCTATTTGCATGTCTCGTCTCAGGTTAAATCTAATTTGATGAACAGACTTTAATAGGGATTTTTCAGGAAACCGCATTTTTCAAATTGGCAGACGCGATAACTCAGAAACTATTCAGCTGATTGACTTCATATTTTAAAGAGAGTGCATAATATGTGAAGCCAGTCGAAGTGAATATATAAATATAAATCTTACTAAATACTAAATACTAAATACGTACACCGGGTGCGTACACGAGAACGATTCGCACAAGGCAAAACGAGTCAACGCTAGTTTTGATGAGAGTGAGAATGAGAAATGGTGAGGTTGTACAGGCGAACAAGTGCATGTGTTTTTGTACGAAATACGCTGTTCGGGTTCGCACACAAAATGTGGGTTTAATATGAGCACAGAACTAGGGGCAGATCACGCCAGGAATGTATAACAAATTCGCATCAAATTAGAAAAAATACTTTTAATTTCCATTTTTGCATGAACTATCAACTTGCATTTTGGAGTAAGCCTTTTTCAAATGTTTGGCTAGAAATGGCTCACTTCAACGAATCAAAAATTCTCATACTATGATCGAATCAACAAAAAATTTCAATACCATGTAAACAAGCTCTCTGAACTGTCAAATAGGTGAGGTTAAACATTTTCATGCAATGCTCTACAGCGAAAGGTTCACTTTATTTTGTTTACCTTGCCAATGAATTTTGTACCGCGACTCACCACTTCATTTGCCGCGTTGCCAAGAACTCAAGAAAAAATATACAAACCAGTGCTGCCCAAACACACTTTTTGAGTCTCCCCATTCTTGCAAAGGTGAAAAAAATATTCAACATTCTTGCATTTTTCAAACTTTAAAAAATCATTAAAAAATCACGATAGCTCTAAAAAGTCTCATTTTAACGGAAATATTCTTAAAAATGTGTAATCTTTCGATTAAAAATAAGAAAAAAGGGGGTTAGGTCGGACGAGAAAGGTCTATTGTTACGGACGGTGGGCCTCCATTTAATTCTAAAGAATTAATTGATTTCTTTCAGAAGCACAGCATACAAGTGATGAAAAGTCCACCATATAACCCATCAAGTAATGGACAAGCTGAGCGTATGGTAAGATTGGTGAAAGAAGGTTTGAAGAAATTTTTGTTGGATCCGGAAATGGCAGGATCGAGTACGGAAGACTTAGTTTCGTACTTTTTGTTTAGTTACAGGAACACATGTTTGGAAGATGGTTCGTTTCCGTCCAATAGGCTGTTTAGTTTTAAGCCTAAGACGTTGTTGGATTTAATCCACCCTAGAAATAGTTTTAGGAATAATATGACGAAGCAGAAAGTTGTGAATATGCCTGTACATAACGATGACACCAAAGTACAACATCGAACCCGGGACTGGATTGACTCTTTGCGCCCAGGGGATTTAATTTATTATAAAATTTTTAGAACAACCGATATTAGACGATGGCTTGAAGCTAAATTTTTAAGACGTATTTCTCTAAATACATTTCAGGTTTCCGTTGGAGGTCGGGTGTACCTGGCGCACCGCAATCAGCTTAAATTATTTGGCACTCGCAAGAAGGGCCGAGCTTTAATTTTTGCGAGCAGCCCAACACGAAAAAGAAGGGAGGAGGATGATCAGCAAGAGGACATTGACGACGAAGCTAGCGATTTTTATGGATTCGCAGCAGATTCATTCATTTATAGAGGTTCACCTAACGATCAACCAATGGTTTGTGATTCGGACGATGGTGATTCGGAGAGAAATAGTTTACCGCCTGGCAACAGGGTAGTGGACCCCCAGGAAGGCACGTCTGCGCTACAGTGTACGAATCCATCAGCGAGTTTAAGCCGTGAACCTATTTGTTTGCGTCGTTCGAATAGGACGAAGCGTCGTCTAGAAGATCCTGATTTCGTTTACTTCAATAAAAAAAGAAAACATTAGTTTTGCGGCAGTAAAGTTTTGTCGTTTTCTGAATCGTAACGGTAGTTAAGTTTTTCCGTGAATTAAATTATATATATGGCAGTGAAGTTTCGCCATTATCGATGTACAATAATTTGGACTAAAGGGGGAAGAACTGTGGTGACCACCCAGTACTACAACCCTGTCTGAACAGCTGGCTGGTTCAGCTTTCAGAGATAAAGAATTGAATAGACAGTTTTACATCAACTATCGTACTGTGTACACCTTGCAGTTTTTATTAAAATTATATATCACCTTCCCTCACGATAGTAAGATATATCATACTTACGATATAGTAGTGGATTCCATGTATCCAAGAACCATGTTACAACCTATTGCCCGAGCGTGAGAACGAATTTCCATACGCAACTCGTTCCACCACATATCACGCGTTTCTGGATCGTCCGGATTCGGAACACGGGCTAACAATTTAACCGATCGTGCTGATACTGTTGCACCTGCAGAATGGGGTTCTTTTATAATAAGATAGTATATATACTGGTAAATAAGTTAATACCTATATGTAGCACGAACCCAGGTGGCACTTTAGTTATAGTAAGAAATGGATACTCCAGTAAGTCTATTGCATCATGATTTAGAGATTTTATCAAAAAATTTGTCGGTTGCACTCTCGTGCATACAGCGATGCATCTGTCGTTCGACGTCAAAGAGCTCCCTAAAAGAAATATGTGAAGCATTATACGTTTGTGACTAAATATCTAATAACAACGATGACGATAGGTAATCAAATCAGTCGAACATATAATAGGTACCCCCCACTAGTCTGGCCCAAAATGCCTTAAATCTCGAAATAAAAACCTTGCACCTGAAAATGATAGTTTGGGTGACCAATAAGCTTCGCTAAAAATTTCAGTTTATTTGGTATACTGGAAGTGGTTTTGCAAACGGCTCAAAGTTTGTATGGGAAAATGTATGGAGAAACGCATCGGTTTGATATTTTCAGCTCTAAGTGGCACTGCCATCGATGAATGTTCCTCGTTAGAAAAAAAAATAAGAATCCTCTTGTAAAAAAAATCGAATCGTGAGGACCGGAAGTCAATCAGATAAAACCAGATGAAGTTATAAGCACGCAAAATTGAGGGTATCATGTGGTGTAGTTGAGGTGGCTCTGTCGAAAATGAAAAAAGCTGCTGTTGATGAATGCATGATTTTTATGAGGTTGGTATTATATTCGACTACAGGAATTTCAATTTATAATAACACGAAATGCTGACCATTTGGAAGAATGGTATCTTCGGTAAACTGGACCAGAATATTAAGGGTTTTCCGGTAAAGAGGTTAGTTCATAGTTAGGCCGCTAGGTGGTTTTTTTATACAATTCGATTATTTGATAAGGCACTTTGCGTTGGCTTAAAGGTGCCAATTTTGTTTTGTTTTACATTTTAAATTATTTTACACTAGGGGTTTCCATACAATTTTTTTTTAATGAAACTATGGAGATTTTATAGCTATTTTATCTTATTCACAAGCGGGTAATTTAATTTTTGTAAGATTAGGGGAGTCATTTAGTTTTTATAGAAATATTTGTATTTGTATAAAAAAAGTCCAACTGACAATTTGTCTTAATGAACTATACTAAACTAAGGTAAACTAAACATAATTAAAATAGTGACAATACACGACGACGAAACTGTGAAGAGTTCATGACGAAGTCAAAAATTTCAGCAAACTCGTTGAAGCGACGACTCATTGCTAAAATTGGACTATTGGTAGCGTAGTTGGTGCTGCGCATTTCAGAATGCAGCAGGGCTCGAGGGCGAAGAGAACGGGTAGGCGCGTAGAGGTGGATTTGCGCTAGTTGCTCCGGATCATCCTATTCAGCCAGCAGAATCTTTGACACGAAGATAGCTTGCGCTGCATGTCTCCGGCGTGTTAAAGTATTAAGTCCTAAAAAACGAAAGTCCTAAAAAAGAAATATGGTTTGACATTTTAAGCAGAAACAGGCCCGTGCGCAAGAGGAGGGTTTTAGGGGTTCAAACCCCTCTCATGGGGGTTTTGAATTACTTTCAAAATATTATAAACATACTGTTCAGGGATGAAATTATACAGCGAGCCGTGTCATTCGAGTTCGCTCACTCTAGAAACAAGTCGTTGCAAAAACCAAGGAAGAAACCTCGCTAAGGTGGCTGGTAAGGGGTGTACGTTATGTTGGTCGGCATCTCTGGATCGGTTCATGTTTCGACATGTTTCGATATTAGCACTAGTTGTGAGTAGATTAGCTTCACAGCAAAGGTCGGTCAGCGGACTAGCAAAGTGATCTAAGGAAAAAGCATGGTGTCAGAGAAAATCAAGATATCGTTACTATTATTTACTGCCGATGATCTCTCCATCGGAGTGAGTGACAGCTAAATGGCGCGCAAAATGGTCATCGGTATCGGGAGGAATACAGCCGCCGAAAAATTCTCAGCAGCAGCTAGCAAATATATAGGAATGACTAACGCCAAGAATGATAAGAAACCCTGCGAAGGTGGGTGTAAAGAGATGTAAATCATTATGGTCGACATCTCTGGATCGGCTCATGTCTCAACAGATGACGACATTTGTAGCAGATCTGAGCAGGTCAGATATACCGAGAAGGTTGGACAGCAAACAAGAAAAAGCATCAATGGAAAAAACATGAACGATTAATACAAAATAAAAAGAGCATGAGTACAATCCCCACTGAAGTAGTGCCTACAAGGAAAAAAAACCGATCATAAATCCATGAAAAAATGATCGCTATTTCGTGAACTGAACGATTTACGAAAACCGTGACCAAGTTCCTGAAATTATGAGTAATAAACCTAGTATCCATGAAACAATTTGTGTTTCCACAAAACTAGATCGTCTCGACTATATACATGGCGTTATATTAAAATGTTTGGTTGGGTTACTGTTGTTCGCTGGGCATGTTCAGATGTTGTTATGAGTCTTGTTCATAATTTGGGAATACACATCCGACAGTGAAGTGATTTTGATGATTTCCGGAGCTAATTCCCGATTTTCGTGATTTCGTATGACGTTACCATGCTATTTTATTCATGAGTTTACTATCCGATTTTTATGCTATGGTAGCGGGATCTATGTTCATGATTTCATGGTCTTTGTCGCGATTTTCGTAATTTCTATTCACGTTATCGTGAGATTTCAGTCATGAGTAAAGTGATTCATGCTCATAATTTCAGGATACTAGTCACGATTTTGAATATTTCATTAACGAGTAATGTGATTTATGTCCATGACTGCAGGAACTTTGTCATGGTTTTCATAATTTCTGTTCATGTTGTCGTAATATTTTAGTCACGAGTAGGGATTCATTTTTGTTTATGTTCATGATTTCAGGATCTTAGTGACAATTTTTGCTATTTTTGTCACGAGTTGTGTGATTTATGATTATAATTTCAGGACCTTAGTCACGATTTTTGTAATTTCTGTTTATCTTATCGTGATATTTTATTCTAGAGCTTACTTTCAAATTTGACACGTGGAGTAATGTGACATGATATCAGCAGTTTCACCGTGGTATTCGTAATTTCTTTTCGCCTTGTCGCGATCTGTTATTTTTTGGTTACTAACGGTTTTTTACTCGTTGTAACGTGATAAGGTGAATTGGATCATAAAAGTGTGACTGGTTCGAGGTATCTTGTTCTGTAAACTATATATCACGAACACAATTTGTGGCGCTCAGCGCAGTTTTAGTTTTCTATCCAGACATCACACTGCACGGTATCAAATAGGGTTCGCAGTACCGACCCTTTTGGCGAGAACCGGTACTACGGTACTGAAGCCCTCAGTACCGGTAGTACCGGTAAAGTACCGGTACTCGAATATTTTTTAAAAAAATTCGAAAAGAGCTACAAACTGAAATTGAATGCTCAAACTGATGATCTTATTCTCAGATGATTGATTTGAGCTGATCAAAAAAACATAATTATTGATTTTAATTGCTTCGGAATGGCAAGACTTATTCCACAGAAGATATTTTTCATATAGGGCACCTTATTTTATTTCGAAATCTAGGCCACTTTGAAATCAATAACTGCTAAGTGGTGCGCCTTTCGTCGATTTGAACAGATGGTAAATGTACACTGAAAAAAAATCCAAACGTTAATTCTATTTGCTTCAAACCGCTTGGAATTCATATTAAGAAGAAATGCTATTGTTATCACGCGCACACATACCTTCTATGTTTCAACTGTATAAACTATGTATGTACACACATAAGTTATATGTGCATATTGTTATAGAATGGGGTTGCCTAATAGTTATGAAATGGGAATGTAAGATTAATATTTCTTGTAATTACACACATTAGGTTTATGTGCCAGCAAATAGCGTCTATATCCCTCCGTTAATTGTAAAAATCTATGTGTAAAATCAATAGGCATAACGTTTACTTTTTTTGAGTGTATGAAACCCTATTAACAACAGTAAATCAAGGCGAGAATGGCAGTAAATCCGAGCAGGTTAATCGCATTTCCTCTCTTGCTTTTCTGAAAATTGGTTCCGACCTTCAAGTCGTTTGCCTACTATTCTCTAATGCATATCAAGGCTCCTTGCTTTGCTGTAAACTATGGAGTTTTGCTGAATTTTCCGATCACCAATAATTACAAATCGCCCCATTTGAAGCAGTTCACCAAGTCCAAAACTGTTAGCTACTAAATTGCTGTTCGTTCTTTTATTTTTCGTTCGTTCATTTTTTTATAAAGGTTTAAGAGCAAACCAAATACAGACATGACTTAGACCATAGTCTTATTACGCGCCACCCAGTGAATAATGGAAACCAATCAGAATGTCGCTAATAAAAGATGGATGAGTAATGTCTGCGACATAACCGGAGAGATGTAGAATACATAAGGAACACGTTCTTCAAATATGTTGATACTCATTGGAATTTTCGGACAAAAGGTGATTTGGGCGAGGAATATTTCAAATTATTCTTTACAAAAATGATGGTAGTCCTGAAAAGGACCGTTTTTGTTGGCGTTGTTGGCCTTGGTGAGGGAGATGGCTAACGATGAAATAAATTGTTAGCATGAGGAAGTCGCATAGTACTGGCCAATGGCAGAACAGATAATAATTGATTCCTGAAAATCATTTTTTCTTTATTCATGTAAATTATACATACTTACAAATCTAATAGAAGATACCTGGTCATATTTCTAAATCATTAGTGCGAACATTGTGTAATTTGGTTAAGTACAATGAAAGTTACAAACTTTCCAAACTCGACCTTCTGTTCCTTCCGAAATATTGAAATGGGGTGTCTATATTAAACCGTTAGTCGTGGTCACAATAAAAAAAGATGGGTGGGTAATGTCTGTGACATAACCGGAGCGTCGTGATTTCAATTCGAGACGTTAATTTAAATCTAATAATATTCAACAGAATCCGTTTGAATGGGAAATTTTCAAATAACTCTCTATGGTAATAATGGTGGTTCTGAAAAGAACCTTTGGTATCAGCGTTGGTGTTGATGGTGATGCGCTGGATCGTTGGATATATTTGGCATGATAGTTACGTGCCTGGCGAACTGTTTTGTAACCTCGAACAAAACGACAAGACTGGCTTCTTAATAAGCTTAGCTCGACTTTGAAATCCTGCACAATCTCACGAATCAGACACTGGTAGGGCCATTTTGTTTGCTACTAGCACGGAGCTGCACAAAAAATCATTTAATGCAGTTAATTCACGGAGGCTGCCAAAAAGCTCGAATAGAAGCATGCGACTTCAACGTTTCTCTTAAACACAGGCAATTGAAGCAACACTGATCACTAGAGGGATGGTGAGGGAACACGCACATTCGTTTTGATAATACTGATAATAACAGTAGAAAGGAATGGAAAAGCAGTGCACGAAACGAGCGAGAGGATAATTTAAATTGTTGTTCCGTGTGAAAGCTACTTCTTTCCACACAACGTATTATGTTGCTTGTTGAAAATTTGTTACACATTTTAAAATGAAAGTTTCAGTTTAACTCTCACTAGAACACAATTGATTGGTCCTGAAAAGAACCGTTGCTTTTATTGTAATTTACGCCCACTCCCAGCGGACACTGTGAGCCAATTTGATTTCTTTTGCGATAAAGTTACGTACTTGGCGCACTATTTTGTATCTTCAAACAAACCGACCAAGTAGGCATCACTGGCTTCAATACGGCTGAGTTTTGTAAGCGTAGCTCGACTTTGAAGTAATACACAACCTTACTAATCAGACGCTGGAATGTTAGCCAGCGGATTAGTTGCTCCGTTGCCCTTTAGTTGGGGCGAAATACTGGCATGGCGACAGTTCCTGATCGGTAGTTGGTTGCGATGGGCCACCAGTAGCTGGGGCACTTTTGCGGACCGTCATCATTGCCAACTGCTTTCCTCCGGTGGACTCTGGACTGGCTGCTTGCTAGTGCTTGAACGAATACGAATGATGAGAAAAACCGACCGACCAATATTCATATATGAAAACACGAGAAAGCACTACTATCGCTCTCTCGCTCGTTTTCGTGCCATTCCTGTGCCTTCCCTTTCCGTTCGGCTACCAATACTAGCATAACCAAACCGAATATTCCGTCTTTCCATCACCTTCAATCTAGTGGCCAGTGCTAGCAAACTTGCATGTTCAGTTTTTCAATAACAACATTCCAACAATATTTTCAAAGAATGTTGCAGATTTGAAACGAAGGAAGGAAAAGATTTTCGCAAATTTAAATTCTTTTGACTTATTTGTTAGCGCTGATACTGGCCATGGGATGGTGGGGGAACACCCACATTCGTTTTAGTTATGATGGTATTAGCAGCAGAAAGGAATGGAAAAGCAGTGCACGAAAACGAGCGAGAGAGGATAATTTAAATTCTCTTTCTTTCTTTCCACACATCGTATTTCTTATATAGCTTTCTAAAAATTATTTGTTATGCACCATAAAATGTAAATTTCAGTTTAACTCTTATTAGAACACAATTAATTGGTTCTGTATAGAACCTTTTATTGTTTTATTGCGGGAGCATAATTCAGACGCACTCCCCGCGGACACGGTGAGCCAGTTTAATCTATTTGGCCTGAAAGTTATGCGCTTGGCGCACTATTTTGCATTCTCGAACAAACCGACCAAGTCAGCATCGTTGGCTTCTCGGGGCATCATTACGACTGAGCTTTGTAAACGTAGCTCGACTTTGCAGTCCTGCACAATCTCACGACCCAGACGCTGGAACGATAGCCTACAGATTAGTTGCTCTGTTGCCTTTTAGTTGGGGCGAAATTCTTGCAGGGCGACAGTTCCTGATCGGGTTGCGATGAGTCACCAGTAGCTGGGGCACTTTTTCCGACCGTCGTCATCGCCAACTGCTTTCCTTCGGTGGACTCTGGACTGGCTGCTTGCTAGTGCTTGAACGAATACGAATGATGAGAAAAACCGACCAACCAATATTCATATATGAAAACACGAGAAAGCACTACTATCGCTCTCTCGCTCGTTTTCGTGCCATTCCTGTGCCTTCCCTTTCCGTTCGGCTACCAATACTAGTATAACCAAAACGAATATTCTGTCTTTCCATCGCCTTCAATCTAGTGGCCAGTGCTAGCAAACTTGCATGTTCAGTTTTTCAATAACAACATTCCAACAATATTTTCAAAGAATGTTGCAGATTTGAAAAGAAGGAAGGAAAAGATTTTCCCAAATTTAAATTCTTTTGTGTTATTTGTTAGCGCTGATAAAGGCTATTTAGTTTGCTACTAGAAAGGAGCTGCACAAACAAATCGATTTATGCAGTTAATCAACGGAGGCTGCCAAATAGTTCGAATAAAAGCATGCGACTAGTGTACTTTGCACGTTCTATATTTTATCAATACTAGAGAGGTTCAATAAAATAATTCAAATTGTAATAGCGACATGCAATTGTGGCAACACTCACGGTGTGTTTGGTAGAACAATTTTATTCAAAAAAAAATCGGCATCGCTAAAACTTCAGCATGTGATAGGATGCGCTTTTCCCTTTCATTTGAAAGTTAAATTAAAATAACAACTTTTTATTTTGATGTTTTTTTGTTTGAAAACTTAAGTTTTTCAATGAAGCTGGTTCACATTTTTGCCCCTAGGTAGTACTTTAGACATTCAAATAAGAAAAGTGAGAATCTGATGGACAATTTCATTGTGTACAAATTTGTTGAAAACTACATCGTGATCTAAAATCGCCAGAGAAAGATATTAAATTTTTATCAAAGCTTCTAGATTCGCACAGGGCCTATTGGTTAAGAAGCTTTGTTCAAAAAACATTTTTATTTGTAAAAAAAATGGATTGCCTTATTTTAACAGTGTACTCAGAAGAACCTGAATGCTAACAAAGTCCCACCTTTAAGCGTAAAAACATAATTCCAGATTCCACCGTTTTATGCGCACCAATGATATTTTAGGAGCATGGAGATATAGAGAAGAGTAGATAAAATTTGAACGCAATTAAGACCACCCCAGTGGCACGGTGATAGTTTCCTGAAACCTCCGTTTGTGTTGTGGTGGCGTTGTTGTCAACAAATTATTAAGCTACATTCATACTGTTCCTACGTATGGCGCACATGCATTCAGAAATATGAAAATCTATTAAAAGGTTTTCAATGTTATTCGAATAAATTGCATTTGTTTCGACACAAAGACTGAGCTAAAAATTTAGGTGTAATAAAAAACGAGTAAAAATATCGATTGAAGAAGCAGTATGTGATAAGCCTACTCTAACGTTGCGGTGTGATAAGAATCTTCAGGGGTATAGAGTATTTTCCAAACTGTAGCTGTATTAGTGTGATTAACGATTTGTTTTGATCCACCTACTATAATTTTCTGATAGGTCGAGGAAAATAGTTGACCTTAATCAGCTGAATTATTTTTGTAATTGAACATGAAGGAGTATTTTATGTCCCCGGCTTTAGTTTAACAGGGGCACAGAGATTTTTAACAACATTACAAATAGGATATGGGATTTTATTCCAATATTTCAATTAGACATGAAATTCTACATAGGATATTGACACTACAATGTTATCTAACATCAGAAAAGCTTTTTCGCATAAGCAATCTAACCTAGCATCTTCAAGATAAGTAAAGATTAGGAAACTGAGTGTATGCGAATGTCCCCAAGGAGTTATTATTTGATTCATGCGATCTTGTCGAGGATGGTTCATAGAGGAAATGTAATGATCGTGCAACTAGTCACACATGATAGTGGCCCGAAAATATTTAAAATACCACAACCACAAACGAGACATTTTTTGAAAAAAATTAAATCGCCAATTTCAGAAATACTAATAACGCTGTTGATAGAACACGATCTAATGAAAAAGTAAGCTTATGCCAATAGTGACATTTGACAGTAGTTACAACAGCAGTCCACTGTTGTAATGAAATTGCGTATGTTTGCTGAGAATTGTGAAAAGTCGGTCGATCGGAATCGATTTCAAACCCCCAGAAAGATTTGTTTACTATCTGTCACTTGAGATGTTTTATCCCTGTTATTTGTGCAAAAATCGAATCGTTGGTTAAATCAGAGGGAAGAAATTTGCATGCAGTAGTTGTTTTTCAACAAGTTGTTAAGCTACGTGAAAAGTCAATAAATTTTAAACACGAAACTTATCAATAAAATAATTCGGTTCCGACAGCATGAAGTAACAAGTTACTTTACGCTTGTTCGGACATGCCGTAGACTCAGGTGATTCGCATTTCTAATGCCAAAAGACCCTGACCACTACGGCAGCAGACAAAGGGTTAAGTCGCCGGTGAGCTCTAAGCTTGCATATATGATCCTTCCACGCTTTTCTAAACTTTCTCCTTTCAACACCTTGCTCTCCCTTGAGTACTATGGCTCTAAATATTGAAAAATATACTTCACCTTCCAGTCCCTTGCTAATTAAATGCCGAAAAAACTGTTGACAAATTAACTCAATAGGTCGTTAACAAAAATGGTTAACAAAAAAATGGTAAAAATAAAATAATTCACTGTCTCTTCAAATATTGTTGCTCTGCGATTTTATTACCAACCATCATTTTAAACATTTATATGAAGTTAAACAATATTCAGTTAGTATAATGACGGATAAAATAATTAATCGTTTAGTAAATATTTATTACGCACAGAGACGATGTCGTACAAAAATAGATATGAACATAGCTTAAACGCATTTCTTGACAGCTAGTAGAACCAAAATTTTTGGCTTCAAGACAAATGTATGTAGATGACAGCCGTGCCACCGAGGTGATTAAGCCTCTTTTGAAAGATGCTGGGCAATGCAGCAAAATGAAACATTTTTTTTCTGTCACAGATATATAGTAAAGACCGGTTTTTTTTCAGCCCCTTGGCGAATTTTAAGCTGATAAAACAGGGACATTGATAAAATCGAAACATATATTTTTCTGTCCTTTTAATAAACCGAAGCTCTTAAAATATTCTTCCTTGTTCCTTAGGTATAGCCTTGCAACCTTTTCTGATTATTTACTTTAAGTTCTCCTTAAGGGGGTCTGACAGCGTAAAATTAAAAAAAAAATTATTTTTGCATTTTTCGGATCTCTAAGATAAGCAATATATGCCTAAGAAAGGATTTACTCGAATTCAACTTGGTTCGTCTGATAGAGCCCATTAAACTACCAACTATCAATTTTCATATGAAGCTGATAAAATCGGGTCAAAAATCTGATAAAATCTGATAAAGACGCTGGAACGATAGCCTACAGGTTAGTTGCTCTGTTGCCCTTTAGTTGGGGCGAAATTCTTGCAGGGCGACAGTTCCTGATCGGGTTGCGATGAGTCACCAGTAGCTGGGGCACTTTTCCGACCGTCGTCATCGCCAACTGCTTTCCTTCGGTGGACTCTGGACTGGCTGCTTGCTAGTGCTTGAACGAATACGAATGATGAGAAAAACCGACCAACATATATTTATATAATCGCGCTAATATGCACTACTATCGCTTTCTCGCTCGTTCTCGTGCCGTGCATGAGCCTTTCCTTTCCGTCCGGCTTCTAATGGCCTAACCAAAGGAATATGCCGTCTTTCCCCCACCAACTGCTCTCGTCAAGCAACCCAATGCGAATAATCATAGGAACAAACATGTAGTGGACCTATATATAAACTTTTCATTATTTTATTGTTCGGTTGGTCCACCATAGTGACGGCTCTGTGCGGGATGGGCTGAAAATTTTCACTTTTCCGAGTCGTTTTCGAAAGATTTTTCAAAACACAACGTTTTGTTATTAGTGCATGTTATACATACTTCAAATTTTAATACAGCATAGAGGAACATATTTTCAACAAATTGGCCTAAAAATCAAATCATTCTGTTAAGTATGATAAAAGTTATTAACGTTCAAAATCTGACGCGGCGCCGCAGCCGATATTTTGAAACGGGACCCCTATATTGAAAGCTTAAATGTATTCTACATTAAAACTTTAACTTCTAGAATTATTATGATGATGGCCCCACCTCATTCCCACACAAAGGTGTTATCTCAACAATTTATCTAGAAGGCAAATTAATATAATTAAACGTTAACCCTTTCATGCCCAACTTTTTTCTAGTGCAGGTAGGGTTTCAAAACTATTTTTTTTTCTTAAAAACGGTGGGGTCAAAATACACGAAAAGCCTATTTTCATAAAGAAAGGTGCTTCCCTCGCAGTGTTAGAAGCTGCTCAATTTATACCTTCTAATGCTCATTAGCATTCTCCTAGAATATTTACAATAGTTCACTTGCGTGGAAAACGTTGCCAAAGACAGTCTAAATTTATAAGTTTTATCAGTTTTCAATAATATTGCAACATAACAAACATATATGAAAAATTCATTTTCCGTCATCACCGTAAACTGTCCCTGGCAGCACTGCTCCATCGGAATCCAATCAGACTAATTGCAATAACTTCAGTTCTAGAAGTGATCCTTGTAACTGTTAATACTCAGATGAAAGGCAATAGTCACATTTATTAGCCTTACTTCTTTTGTGAACCAATCTTGTTTCAATCAAAAGTTATAGCTGTTTGAAAACGTTGTTGTCCACAAACAACATGGGCATGAATGGGTTAACTTGCAGACCGATATTTTGAAACAGATCTCCCTGCAGAGTTAACATATTTGTCATAAAAAATTGTATAGTACCGAAAATACCGGAACTGGCTTTTGTTCAGTACCGGTATTACGGTACCAAAAATAGGTCGGTATTCCCGGGATTTTCGGTACCGGTATTACCGGTACCACAACCCTAGTATCAAATGAATAACGATGTTCGAGGTCCTAATATTTTTTTGTATCTGCAACTTGTATCTATTCATGGTCGCTAGCAGCTGGATCTTCCATGAAAAGTGCACGGAACAAGATGATTTCACGACTAATACTCCAAATTTTGTGAAATTAGTTCACGTAAAAATTTCATTATACTAGAAATCATGAACCAGTTCACGAATACATGAGTAATATGTAATGAACTTGGGAACCATTTCACGAGCACGGATATTGGATCGTGAGCAATATACTAGGTTTTACACCAACCGACATAACCCAACAAAATGAGCCGGACGAACTTCGTTTGACAATTCTCGGTGGTTTGTTTACATGGAAGTTACGTGAGTTCGAATGTGACAGATGAGCACCCGTTGCACTCGCACTCACGCAACTGACAAAGTAAACAAACCACCGAGAATTGTCAAACATGAACTTCATTCATCATGAGTTCATTCGTGTCGTCATCTTGTAGAACTTAATTAGGAATAATGAACCTGTTTACGATTACATAATATTTGATGGATTTGTGTACTATTTCACAAGCACGAATGGTAACTTGTGACTATTATACTAGATAAAATGAACTAGTTCACGACATGAATAACATTTTATAATTTTGTGATTTATTTCACGGGTACGCATGGTCAGTCGTGACTATTATACCAGGAATCATGAAAGAGTTCTCGAATATCTGAGTAATATTTCATGATATTGTGAACTGTTTCAGGAACACGAATGGTAAGTCTTGACTAATATATTAGGCATCACGAATTAGTTCACGAAGATTGAATAGATTCATGAATAAAATTCCGAGTTTCGTGAAATAGATCACGAGAAAATATCCACAATGTTTTGATTTTGCGAACAAATGTGCCTAAATCTATGAATAACATCATGAGTCGATTGAGTTTAATGATCATAAAGTTGTGAACTAGTTCACGTACAGATAATCGATTTGGTGACAAGGAAACCGTGACTGAATTTCACAAAACAAAAGCAAATATTTACACTATTTCCGCGTTATGAGGGCGTCACTAAAGCGAAATTAAACATAATCATAAAATACATGATTTTTGTTCATAGTTTTGTTTTCGTAGCGTAAAAACGTGAATATTACAGAATTCATGGTACTTAATTGACGATTTTAGGAACAATGTTTATACGGTTTAACGGTGGCGCCGGATGGATGAGGATGGCAAGATACAGGAGGTTGTTTAGTCGGTAGAATTAACTACTTCAAACCAATCAGACACTATCGCTAACCAATTCCATTCTTTCTCGATAATAGACATTTACCTAATTTTTTGAGCTGAGCCGAGTGGTACCGTACCGGAGTACCGGAATGGAGAAATGAGAAGGGACCCACACCAAGGAAATTTGGAAAGATTTGTCAGATAAAGCACTCAGTAGCTCCTGTGTTTTCCCCAAAAAATACGAGGAGTGTATTCCATGTTTCATCGAGCGAATAGCGTCAATGGAACTGAGGGTATCCGAAACATTGAAGTAATGGTCTGCGAGTAGTGTGTCAATAACCCCAAGGGTATACTGAATAGCAGCTTATTCTGCGGCGTAAACTGGCTACAATGGGTGGCTGTGTGATCCAATTGTTTACACCTTGTGCAATTCATGACCCGCGGTACAAATAGACGCACAGACAGACGAACCTTGTGCAAGGGGACGTAATTTGGCAAAGGGGTACCAGCGAAGGTCATACGATAAGAGTGTGATTGGGGGTACGTTTTTGAACCATCCCCCGCAACTACCACTGAGTGCAAACGCTTGCACTCAAGTATTTTCACTGGCTGAAGTAAGCGGTCTTTAAGACGGCCAACCCCGTACTCCAGCAGATCCTCGCATGTCAAACTCTCATCGGTGATTACGCCTACAGACTGTACTTTTACAGCTGGAATATACACATAGTAGTCCTTCGTAAAGTGCTCGCAGCAAGCAACATCGTTTGCCTGCTTTGAATTAGCCAACACGATCCTGACCCTGTCTGAGCGGACCTTTCTTATTTCGGTCACAGCCGAGAACCGTTCAGTCAGGTCTTTTGAAATCTGTAATAGATTCAGCAATTTTGTTTTGGGCCGAAAGAAGACCACAAAGGGACCGGTCGAGAGCTCTGGATATTGTTTGGGTCGGGGGAGAGCCTTGGGAGTCGATTCGACCTCCATTTGGCCGTCCGGGGAGGGAGCCATCGACACCGTCGACGCACGGGGTTAGCACCCGCGCAGACGGGAATAAACCGTAAATGTGTCAAAAGAGGTAGATTTTATTTATCTGTAAATTTGTTTCCCACGACGCCCCAGTCCAGCTTATATAGCTGGCTATTGTTCAATCCTCACTATGCGAACAAAAGGCTGGGGAATGCAGCCTAACGGTTAACACAAGCACAAAAGAAGAAAAAACTCCAAAACCTCGAGAGACAGAGAATGCGCAAGATAACCTTGAACGCGGATTAGCACTATTCTTTGTCTTACACTTGCGTCTCGATAGAACGCTCGTAAACGAATGTCCACTATGTGGTGTTAGGACACATAAAAAAGTTAGTTATTTCATGTTGGGCCATATCTCACGATCGGTAATAGTGGGCGGGATGGAGTCTTTGACATAGTAGATCATAAAGTCAAGGGCTTTTCTTTGCAGTACCGTTTAGTTCAGAATTCTACCACTGGGTGGCGTTAGAGCACCTAGGATTTTCTTATACATTTTGTGTTGGCCATATCTCATGACCGGACACACTTGGCGGGATTGAGTCTTCGGCAAAGTGAACTATAAAGTCAGAGACTTTCCTAAGGAAAACAGATTTGTTTAGAATTCTCCCACTGAGCAACATAGAGCTCGTAAAAATCTCACATTTTATGTTACATCATACCTTGCGATTCAAATCACTTACTGGGACACTGTTTCTATAGCAGCGTTACTCACAAGGTCGAGAGTATTTTGCTAGCTCTATATAATTCAATGTTCAGTATATCATACCGGCTTGAACCTTCGTTCGAATCGGTCACAAATCTTGATAGCTCCTGGTTTACCTAGAGTTTTTCAACAGCAACAGTCTTTCTCAAGGCAGTCGTGTGCGTGAGTTGAGCGATAGTGGACATGCTTTTGCTTACGTTCTCAGAATAAAGTCGATTTTAGGTGAAACCGTCGCGAATGATAACATGTGAAGTGTTTTTTGTCTAGTCTAGCGATGTAGCTCCCTCTTAGTTATGCGAGTGATACGAAAATTCGGCTAAAACCAACCTAGTTAAGTGGTTTTGATTCTCATTTTCAGCGTCGCAATCACTGTAGTGGAAAATTTGTATTAGTGCAAAGTAAAAGGAGATAGGAAAGCATTTTTTTTTTTATTCATTTCGTTTATTTGATAGGCACAAATGCGTTAGCTTGGCGGTGCCAAATGCTTTTGTTTTTACATTTTGGATATCTTAAAACTAGGAGGTTACAATGTTGAAATATTTTTTTACAAAGGAAAAGAAAGTTTACAGCTATCTTAAGACTAGAAATAAGATTCAATATACAAAAGAGGGCCAAAAGATTTTTTTATGAAAAAATTTAAAACAAGGGATTCACTTTGATATACAAGAGGGGGAGTAATAGTATTTTACGAAATATTTTACGGTTATCTTAAAACTAACAATATAGTTTAGTACACAAAAGGGGGAACAAATATTTATGAGAAATTTCACAGAAATCTTAAAACTAGGGATTCAATTCTATTTACAAGATGGAGGACAAGAGTTTCAATAAAGAGTAAAAATTATAGCTATCTTAAAACTAGGAATACAGAATACTAATTTGAATTTTTTAACTAAAACTTATGCTTGGTCAAGATATTCAAAGGGTGGCTTATTTCCGCATCAGTGTAGCAGCAGTTGTATCAAGAACAGGGGAGAGACAGGGAAAGAAGAGCAAAACTTGCAACTTTCGCTCGAACGGCGGGGGGGAGGGGAATCAGCGTATCAAATTTGCGCCTCAGTATAGTTAGTCGTCGAGTACCGGATTGGCGGATGGTTTCTTCGGACCCGCAGGGAATCTTTCAAAAGTCATCGGACCTCGAGTCGCTCTCGCTTCAGTTTCCTTCTATGCAGGCGTAGTGGTAAGGGCGATGGCGGTTACATAGTGGCACTCTGGAGCTGATCGGTTCCACAAGGCAGGAGGAAACTCTAAAAACGAGAAATAAAAGAGAGGGGCTAAATTGGGATATTTATCGTTTTTATGAAGGTATAAATAAGGGACATATAGGGGAAATCACGAGTTGCCAGCATATCTCGGACTGGTACATTGGGTGGTCTACCTCGGGCCCGAAGGGATTCCTTTAACTGAGACCTAGCGTCACAATACCCGGCGCACACCCAGACAACGTGTTCGATGTCGTGATAGCCCTCGTCACAAGCGCACAGACTACTCTCCGCAAGCCCAATACGCCGCAAATGCGCATCCATGGTGTAGTGATTGGACATAAGTCGGGACATTACACGAATAAAATCCCGACCCACATCCATCCCCCCGAACCAAGGCTTCGTTGATACCTTTGGGATAATCGAATGTAGCCATCGTCCAAGTTCCCCATTGCTCCACGAGGTTTGCCAACTGTTGAGCGTCCTCTGACGACAAATACTAAAAAATTCGTTGAAGCAGATTGGTCTTTCGTATATGTCACCATTCAATGCGCCCACCTTTGCTAATGAGTCGGCCTTTTCATTGCCCGGGATAGAACAATGAGAGGGGACCCAAACAAAGGTAATCTGATAAGATTTTTCAGATAACGTACACAAGGACTCCTGTATCTTCCCCAGAAAATACGGTAATTGCTTTTTAGGCTTCACCGCACGAAGAGCCTCGATAGAGCTGAGGCTGTCCGAAACGATGAAGTAGTGATCTGTGGGCAGAGTGTCGATGATCCCAAGGGTGTACTGAATTGCAGCTAACTCTGCGACGTAAACTGAAGCGGGATCATTGAGCTTGAATGAAGCGGTGATAGATTCTCGGAATTTATTATAAAATATATTGGGGATCACTTGAGGGCGTATATGGTCCGGGATTTCACGAATCTCTTCCTTCATGGATGTGTCGAAGAATACAGTAGAATCAGAAGTATCTAGGAAACGGACACGGTTGGGATTGTACGAAGAAGGATTGATGCTCTGTGCCATGTAGTCGAAGTACAAGGACATAAAACGGGTTTGAGAATTAAGCTCGACGAGCCTCTCGAAGTTTTCAATTACCAACGGGTTCAGAATGTCGCATCGGATGAGCAATCGATATGAGAGTTCCCAAAATCGATTTTTTAGCGGAAGAACGCCCGCCAGCACTTCGAGACTCATCGTATGGGTCGAGTGCATGCAACCCAAGGCAATGCGCAAGCAACGATACTGGATTCTCTCCAGTTTGATGAAGTGTATGTTCGCAGCGGAGCGGAAACAGAAACACCCGTACTCCATCACCGACAATATCGTTGTTTGGTACAACCTGATCAGGTCTCCTGGGTGAGCACCCCACCATGTTCCAGTTATTGTTCGGAGAAAATTGATCCTTTGTTGGCATTTCTGTTTCAGATACCTAATGTGACATCCCCAGGTACCTTTAGAGTCGAACCAGACCCCGAGATATTTAAATGTTAAAACCTGGTTGATCGTTGCACCCATTAATAAAAGCTGGAGTTGCGCCGGCTCACGCTTCCTAGAAAAAACAACCAACTCAGTTTTCTCCGTGGAGAACTCAATACCCAGCTGAAGAGCCCAAGCAGACAAATTGTCCAAGGTATTTTGTAATGGTCCTTGCAAGTCGGCAGCTTTGGGCCCTGTAACAGAGACCACCCCGTCGTCTGCAAGTTGCCTTAGCGTGCATGAATTGGCAAGACAATCGTCAATGTCATTCACGTAAAAATTGTAGAGCAGGGGACTTAGACATGAGCCCTGGTGAAGACCCATGTAGCTAAATCGCGATGTTGTTAAATCGCCATGCGAAAAATGCATGTGCTTTTCAGACAACAGATTTAGCAAAAAGTTATTTAAAATTGATGAAAGACCATGCTGGTGCAGCTTCTCTGACAGAATGTTGATAGAAACTGAGTCAAAAGCCCCCTTAATATCCAAGAAGACTGATGCCATCTGCTCTTTGTTAGCATAGGCCATTTGGATTTCTGTAGAAAGCAACGCAAGGCAATCGTTCGTCCCTTTGCCTTTGCGGAAGCCAAATTGTGTATCTGACAGTAAGCCATTTGCTTCAACCCAACTGTCGAGGCGAAACATGATCATTTTCTCGAACAACTTCCGAATACAGGAAAGCATTGCAATCGGCCGATACGAGTTGTGGTCGGAGGCTGGTTTTCCTGGTTTTTGGATGGCGATGACCTTCACTTGCCTCCATTCATAAGGGACAATGTTACCCTCAAGAAACTTGTTAAATAAATTCAACAGGCGCCTTTTTGCAGTGTCAGGCAGATTCTTCAGCAAGTTGAATTTGATTCTGTCTAATCCTGGGGCGTTATTGTTGCACGATAAGAGAGCAAGTGAGAACTCCACCATCGAAAACGGTGTTTCGTTCGCGGTATCGTGAGAAGACGCGGCGCGGTACGTTTTCTGTACCGGGACAGAGTCCGGACAGATCTTCTTGGCGAAAGCGAATATCCAACGGTTTGAATATTCCACGTTCTCGTTGGTACTATTATGATTACGCATACGTCGAGCCGTACCCCAAAGAGTGCTCATCGCTGTTTCTCTCGTTAACCCGTCGACGAACCGGCGCCAATAACTGCGTTTTTTGGCTTTCATTAGACTCTTCATTCGCCTTGCTAACGACGCGTACTGTTGATAGCTAGCGGGTAACCCGTCTTCCCGGAAGGCCTTATATGCAGTGGACTTTTTCGCGTACAGCTCTGAGCACTCTTTATCCCACCACAGGGTGGGAGACCGTCCATGGGTATTCGCGCTGGGTACTGGTTTAGTCTGAGCTTGATTCGCACTGTCGAGAATCAAGCCAGCCAAAAACCTGTACTCTTCCTCCGGAGGAAGTTCTTGAGTGGATTCGATTTTAACGGATATCGCGGTCGCGTAACTCTTCCAATCAATGTTCCGTGTGAGGTCATACGATACATTGATTGTTTCCGATGGTCTTGAACCGTTAGCAATTGAAATCACGATAGGCAAATGATCGCTACCGTGGGGATCAGGGATCACCTTCCACATGCAATCTAACTGTAGCGATGTCGAGCAAAGCGATAAATTCAACGCGCTCGCGCGTGCTGGTGGTGTAGGAATCCGCGTCATTTCTCCCGTGTTTAAGATGGTCATGTTGAAATTATCGCAAAGATCTTGGATTAATGTTGATCTATTATCATCATGAAGACAGCCCCATACCGTACCGTGCGAGTTAAAGTCTCCCAGAACTAGCCGCAGTGCCGGTAAGGATTCCGTGATATTATAAAGCGTTCGGTGCCCTACCGAGGCTCTAGGAGGAATGTAGATGGAAGCAATGCAAAGGTCTTTACCTTTGATTAAAACTTGACAAGCGACAATTTCAATGCCTGGTGTCGAAGGGAGGTTAATTCGGTTGAAAGAATAGCACTTTTTGATCCCCAAAAGTACTCCTCCATAGGGGTTTTCTCGATCCAGACGAATTATATTAAAGTCGTGGAAGTTGAGATTTATATCGGAAGTTAACCAAGTTTCACATAATGCGAAAGCATCACATTTTAAACTATTTAGTAAAAATTTAAAGGAATCGATTTTCGGGAGGATACTTCTGCTATTCCACTGTAGAACAGTGATCGAATCGGTGACCTCGTTCGATGACTTAGCCATCGAAGGATACGATCGCTGCAAGGAGGGGCCATTTAGTAGTCAACTGCTTCAAAAATGTTTGCACTATAGGGAGAAAACGTATCAGAAGGCTTTTAAGAGGATCAGTAACATTGAAAGCTGTGAAAATTAAGTCCACTATGTCAGAAAATTTCATTAGTCCGCTACTGGACTGAGTATCTGTTTGAAAAAAGGGGACACTTGGGGTTTTGGATGTCCCTGGAAGTGGTGGGTACTCCTTGTTAGAATTAATATTTCCAAGTCCTGGAGCAAATTGCTTCGGCTTTTGTGCATCACTTCCGTTGGATTTATTGGTTGTAGATGGCGCACTCTGAGTGGACGACACCTTGGCACCCTTACGAGGCAATGTAGGGGAGGCTGGATTTCTCCTCTTCCTGGATTCCCCTGGGTTAACCAAAGATGTTCCCTCTCGTGGGTCGTCAGATTCTTGCTCAGCGTTAGCCAAACCAGCATAGGGATTTTCGGACAGGACAGATGGCGAAGCATTCTTTAGCATTTCTGCATAAGAACGCCTTGAGCGTTCCTTAAGGGAGCGCTTAATTTTATCCCCGCGCTGCTTGTACGCAGGACATGATTTAAGAGCATGTGAAGATAGGAAAGCATATGCCTAGTAAGGGCATGATGGCTCATACAGTGCAAATGTATATGTTTCATTGTATTGGTGCAAACAAAACACTCAGAAATCATCAACGTACCAACGTAGCAGCGGATATTTATATCAGGGAGTACCATACATTACATATATTTCGTTTTTAAGTATCACTATCCATACAACATTTGAATACGCATTGTAGACAATGGTTATACAAAAAGAAAATTGCAAGTATAACTGTAATGCGTGTCACTTTTAAAAGCTTTCAGCATTTGACGCAACCGCAAGCTCATGATGATATGTAGTGGTTATAGTATTTCATATCGTGTCGCTAAGACAGCTTTTAGCAGTAACGTACTTGCATGCAAGTACTCAAATTATAATGCTTTCCATTGACAAATCGACATAGGCGGCGGTACAGTCAAAATAATCATGTTCGATAGATTAATGAAACGCAGGCTGTGCAAAACAATTTAGAGTATTGTATTAAAAAGCCTATGACATTTTAGGCGACATTTTGGCACTTTCAAGTTTCACGAGAGGTTTAGTGGAATATGTTCATATAATCTCAGTAAGGGCCTTTTTGTCACATTTTCCAGTTCCACTATCGCTTGTGTCTGCGAGGGATGCGTATGTTTTATAGCACTAGTTGTGTACTTATGTGTATAAATATCTTGAATTATTTTATGTATTGCTTTTCTCAATTATACTATTAATATAAAAATATTCTTAAAATTTATAAATGTATATTTCGTTTAAACAGTAGGATAAAAGGACCGGGACAATTCAGGAGTTGAAGAACAAAGGGTAAAATTGAAGCAAGGGTTGTCAGTATTGCAGAGTGTAAAGATGTATACACATAACCTTTATTTTATTTTCTTTGGATGGTTTACATATTTTTTAATTTGCCACGTTCTTAGGTATTCATTACATATATTTCAATATACTGTGATACCCATGTGTTAGATTCATAATTTCGTACAGTGTGTGTGTGTGTGTGTGTTAACCTTCCTATCTCCCACTAGCTGGTAGTGATTTACAGAAAAAAGATGTTTGCATGTATTTAAACATTCATGCAAATAACTTGGTTCACGGATTTAGGAAGGTGTTAGCTCAATTGATTTTCCGATGACCCATTTCGTGTACAGTGCCAGACATGTTCCGAGGTCATCGTTCCATCAACTAGCCCCGCCTTACTGTAATGTTTGTATCAGTTGGATTGTAACATTACAGTAAAACTTTCGATTCCATTTAAGCAGGAAATCGGCGCGTATTTATTATAATGGTTCAATTTGTATATATATATATATATATATAACATAACACATGTGTACTAGAACTTACCATTTTTACAGTTTTTTACCTTCATTCCTATCTCCCATTTATGTCTCCTTTAACTCTCATCCACATTTCTTGAATTCCTGCTTATTTAAGAAAGAAAAGGGGAAATAATAAAAAAGAACCGATAGGCTCCGTGTTTTCCTCAGCGCTTCCGTTTCTCCTAGTCTGGTGTCACTGCCTGTTGGACTTGTGTAAGTTGTTCCATTGGAGATCTCCAAGGAGCTGTAATTGGAGGAAGATCTGACTTCTATCCAGAAGTATCAGTTTTTCCACATTAATAGATTATATGTGTACACTACAAAACAATCCCGTGTATAATGCAACCATTTTTCATGTACACATAAACACATACACATATATACACACATGTATACATAAAACCGATTTAATCCACCCATCAGTGGGATGAGACACCTCTCATACATATAACTGTTGTATTATTCATTAAATTGCCAAACGCACGCAAAGCTGGCAAGCAACTATATGTGAGACAAGCACAGCCTCGAGTCCTGCACGTATAACACGTATAATAAACTGAATAAATTAAAAAACAGTAACAAAACAAACCAAAAATCAAAACAATTATGAAGCAAAAAAGTTATTCATAAAATGGATAGAATGATCCATATAAATCAAATCAATAAAACAAATCAAATTAGCTCAAATGAAAATCAGACAATATTAAAAAAGTTAGGAAATTAACAGAGTAAACTAAATTGTTTCAAGCTAACTAACTGTCATCCAATAACTAAAAGAACTGACTAAACCGAATTAATAAAATGAAGAAACTGAGCAATATATGAACTGGGAAAAACTAACAATTTAATAAAATGATTAAAACAAATGAAACAAATAACATGAATAAAACAATAAAAAAAATTATTGAATTTATAAGATAAATAATACGAATAATGTGGATAACACTAACCGCCATGTTTGAAAAATGCAAAAATAACCAAGTCTATTGCAGCCGCCAGAAAATTTGTCGTCTAAGTATTGAAATTGCCTTTAATCGCATTCGCAAATAGCATTTGTTCCTAGGGGCAATTAGCACAGGCGAGTTGAGTCAAACGTCAAACTGTTTAAATCGCCTGACGATCTTCATCCGCATTTTTTTTTTGACTGGGTACTGACTCCATTCAGATATCCGAACCGGTTCCGGAATGAGTTTAACTGGGAATCAGTGAAATCGTTGCATCAACTAGTCAAGTTCAGATGGCGCTGTCGATGCTAAGTGGAAACAGTTTTTTGGTAGCTTGCTCGAGTCGCGCACATACATAGTAAAATAATTGTGATGTGACGATAAAATCACTACGTCAAATTACACTATTCCAACGATATTTTTGCCTACCAACACATAACACAACAGGAGAAACGACCTACCGAGCGATTAACTTCGATTTCCTATTAAATATACTATATTTCACTGCAAAATTTGGTAAACTATGGGAGGAACACAAAATCACTTCCGAGATTCGGCAGTGCTGCCACTTTTTCCTGTCAGATTCATAATTTCGTACAGTAAATACTAAATTAAATGATCTTTTGCATCCAGGAGCTAAATTTCATGCGCATTATATTCGATAAATTCATCATGCCCGTCAGGTTTAGGGAACCGAGAGCTGAAAACGACGGCCTAAACAGCAGTAGTATATTGTATTATTAATATTTCGTACATTTTTGCTTTTATTTTGTTCAGCATAGTTATTATTTTCAGCATAATTATTATTATAATTAATATAGTCTTATTTCCTTGTATTATAGCAATGTTTCTGCCTTGTTCCCACTGCATAAAATATAATTTCTTTGAGTACCATGTAATGTCATCATATCTTTTCACGAATTGATACAACAATAACCTACATTTTTTCAGTTGAAGCGGCATAATCCTACAACTCAATATAGATGAATATCATATTTAAACAATACATTATATTTTATACATAGATACGAGAAAAACTTGTTCATATTATTTTATATTGTATTGTATTGTATTGTATTGTATTGTATATTATATAATATTGAATGATATTATGTTATATTATATTATATTATATTATATTATATTATATTATATTATATTATATTATATTATATTATATTATATTATATTATATTATATTATATTATATTATATTATATTATATTATATTATATTATATTATATTATATTATATTATATTATATTATATTATATTATATTATATTATATTATATTATATTATATTATATTATATTATATTATATTATTATACTAGCTGACCCGGCAAACTTCGTCCTGCCGAAAACAGTATTCATCACTGAATGTATTTCGAGCATTCATGATATCAACAAAATGAAGAACAAATTTCGCAAATCCATCATACCGTTCTTAAGTGCAGCGCGGTCTTACGTACGCCAACTTTGTTTTATATATTTATATATATATATATATATATATATATATATATATATATATATATATATATATATATATATATATATATATATATATATATATATATATATATATATATATATATATATATATATATATATATATATATATATATATATATATATATATATATATATATATATATATATATATATATATATATATATATATATATATATATATATATATATATATATATATATATATATATATATATATATATATATATATATATATATATATATATATATATATATATATATATATATATATATATATATATATATATATATATATATATATATATATATATATATATATATATATATATATATATATATAGATGTGCTCATATATGAGAAAAGCATAATTGCACTAATAGGAGGATTATCATAGATTTACAGATTTTATTTCTATTTAACATTGTTCTACACAAAATTTCCAACAAAATGAAGAACAAATTACGAAAATCCATCATGCTGTTCTTAAGTAATGCGCGGTTTTACGTACGCCAACTTTGTTTTATACATATAGATGTGCTCATATATGAGAAAAGCATAATTGCACTAATAGGAGGATTATCAAAGATTTACAGATTTTATTTCTATCTAACATTGTTCTACACAAAATTTCCAACAAAATGAAGAACAAATTGCGCAAATCCATCATGCCGTTCTTAAGTGATGCGCGGTCTTACGTACGCCAACTTTGTGTTATATATAAGATTATATTAAGATTATATTATACTATATTATATTATATTATATTATATTATATTATATTATATTATATTATATTATATTATATTATATTATATTATATTATATTATATTATATTATATTATATTATATTATATTATATTATATTATATTATATTATATTATATTATATTATATTATATTATATTATATTATATTATATTATATTATATTATATTATATTATATTATATTATATTATATTATATTATATTATATTATATTATATTATATTATATTATATTAATATTTTGTTAGCCTCACTTGAAAATCCGTCTGATGGTTGCTAGTAGACACACCTAACAATATTCGAGTATATCCTTGATTGAGCAAATCTATTTTATGTTATAGATGTGAAACATACAAAATAAAAGTGAAATTTGAATTGGACGACCCGTTTATAGGTAATGAGCCAAGCTTTTCAATGTCTACACATCATCAGCCGTAAATACACCAGGAGACTAATAAAAACGGGTCTTTACTGTACTGGTATCATTTATTTCCAGCATCACATGGATTCTCTATCATCAAAATATTATCCCTTTGATTTCATTACTCATTATATTCACTATATTGTTTTATATTGCTCATTTACATAATTAAATTCATGGTATACGTTATATTTATTGCATGTTGTTATATGATATGCATTATGAATTATAATTTCCATTATATACATTATCCTGATAACATGTAATGCTATAAACACACTATACAATAATTGAATACTGGGAAGGGATGGGAGCAACAGGGTATCATACGAATTGAGGGCTGGACGAGGGAACGTGGATAGCCAGCCCAAGTCACTTGAAGGAAACTTGTTTTCTTCAGAAGGTCTTATATGAGTTTGACGCACCCTTCTCAAAACAAACCATCAGGTGGGTAAAGCATGAATAGCGAAATTGTTTACCTTTTGATTGGAATATTATTGTTGGAAGGGACTCCTTTTCCCCCTGCGGGGTGTGCGTAAGTGTCTCTGCTTACGGGCCCGTCCAACCCTTTTTGATTTCTCTTCAGTAATAGCAATAATGTGAAGGTTTCACGATAAACTATTTCGGGGCTACTGTAAGTCTACCCGCATTCACTGGAAAAACCTTGAGCTGATGGTGGCTTCAAATCACATCACATCACAGCAACAGTCTTTCCCAAGGCTACCTATATTTTAGCTCGATCAATCTTTCTCAAAACTACCCTATATTTTTTCGACAATTAGTCTTTCTCAAGACTACTTATTTTTTCTACTCAATCAGTCTTTTCCAAGACTAAAATATTTTTCAAGAACAATTCAGTCTAAAGAAATATTTAATTCTTCCAACATGTCTGGGTCCTCTCAGAAAGGCCGTGTGCCAAAAATTAAAGCTAAACGGAAAAGGATATCTTCTCCACCCGAAAATTAAATTGACTGCAGCAACTCATTCGATGTTTTATCCGAATGTGAAGCTGATGAAATTTCTAAATTTCCTCGCATTGTGCATAATGCCAATGAGAAGAAAACGAAATCGCCTCCGCCAATAACAGTGATGATCTTCGACTTCAAAGCCTTTCGAACTGATCTTTCGACGTTTCTTCCGACGATTCTTTTCAGATTGGCCGAAGAGGAGAATGTCGAGTTACAACGGAGGGACTGATTGGCCACAAACGACTACTCCAGTATATTACGGAGAAGTTATATAAATTTTATTCATATGATTTCAAGACAGATAGACCATTCAAGGCTGTCTTGAAAGGGCTACCACAAGGTCAAAGTTTGGATGAAATATCCAACGAATTGTAAAATTTGCTTGGTTTTTCTCCTTCACAAGTTATTCTTATGAAGAGAAAAGTTAGCGGCGATAACACGCCAGTACGCTCTGGAATTATCCAGGAGCTTTATTTAATTCATTTTAACCGTAATGAGGTTAATAATTTAAAAGTATTTGAAAAAGCACGTTTCATGTTCCGCGTGCGAGTAAAGTGAGAACATTATAGACGACATGGGGCAGAATTCAAAATCTGACCCAGTGTCGTAGATGCCAAGGCTTTGGGCACGGCACAAAAAATTGCCATTTGGATTCCAAATGTATGATATGTGGAGATAAATCGCACACGAAAGATACTTGTCCGGTGAAAAAACCACAAAAAGTTTCAAATGCGCTAATTGTAGCGAAAATCATAAATCGAATTTCTGGGGTTGTCATGTTCGAGAAAAAATTATAAATTCTCGTTCTAGACAACAAAAACAACAAATAAAAAATGAACCTACTTCATCAGGTACACTTCAAGAAAACATGTCCAAACGTGTTAATCCGATTCAAAATAGATTAACAACTTCTTCTACCTCCGTCACATCATCCTACCATGGTGTCTCATCTTATGCTTCAGTGGCAGGTAACAAGGCCAAAATAACTGCTATCCCTACCACGCCCCCAATCTCGTTTGCACCCAACGCTTATGATTTCTATATTAAATTCTACCTCCATGTTTGAAGCTTTTCAAACTGGGTGGGAATTTGCTAACCAAATTGTAATTAATAAAATATTAAGTTTAACAATGACTTTAAATAATCATTAAAATTTATTAAATTTATGAATTTTTCAACTTCTTGAGGACACATAATGTGCATATAGCCGTTGTGACCGAAACTTTTTTAAAACCAAATATTAAATTGACGAGTAATTTTGTTATTCATCGATTTAATCGATTTGTTGGATTCGGCGGAGGAATCGCAATAGCGGTTAATCGCAGGATCAAACATTCCGTTACGCCGTCTCTTGACACCAAGGTGATCGAGAGTTTGGGTATCGAAGTTGAAACTGATCTTGATATCATTTTTATTGCTGCAGCCTATTTGCCTTTTCAGTGCACTGGCGAGCAAATTGATATCTTGAAAGGAGACTTACAAAAACTTACAAGAAATCGGTCGAAATTTTTCATAATCGGTGATTTTAACGCCAAACATCGAGCCTGGAATAATGCTCAAAGCAATTGTAACGGTAAGCTACTTTTTAATGATTGCTCTGCTGGTTATTATTCAATTTTGTTCCCGAATGGTCCTACGTGCTATTTGTTTGTAAGGAATCCATCACCAATTGCTTTGGTTTTGACAGACCAAAGTCACCTTCGTAGCGAATTGATTACACATGCTGACTTTGATTCTGATCATCTTCCAGTAACTGTTTCACTTTCTCAAGAAGTTGTTTCCAATCCCATTAGCTCAGTGTTCAATTATCACAAAGCGAATTGGGAACGGTACAAAACTTATATTGAGAATAATTTTAATCATGACCTTGATTTACAAAATAAAGCTGACATTGATACGGCATTACAAAATTTAAGTAATACTATAGTTGATGCTAGAAATTTATCAGTACCAACAACAGAGAAAAAATTTAATACTCCTATTATTGACGATGATCTTCAACTTCTGATTCGCTTGAAGAATGTTGGAAGACGTCAATATCGACGTTATCGTGATCCTGCTATGAAATGTATCAGGATCTACAAAAAGAAATTAAGCATAGTTTCACACTCTTAAGAAATGAAAATTTCGCGAAAGAGGTTGAACAAATCAAGCCAAATTCTAAACCTTTCTGGAAACTTTCTAAGGTTCTTAAGAAACCTCAGAAACCAATTCCAGCTTTGAAGGAAGGTGACCACATACTTATTACAAACGAAAAAAAAGCTCAAAAACTTGCTCAGCAGTTTGGAAGCGTGTGTGATTTTAATCTCAACGTTGTGAGTCCTATTGAAACCGAAGTCTTACAAAAATATGAAAACGTTACAAATCAAGTATTGTCTCTAGAAGATTTTGTTGAAACAAACTATGATGAGATCAAATCAATCATGAAAAAGTTAAAAAATATGAAAGCTCCAGGTTATGATGGAATTTTCAACATTCTTCTTAAAAACCTTCCCGAAATCACCTTGAGATACTTGGTCATAATATTCAACAAATGTTTTGAATTAGCATACTTTCCTGAAAAAATGCCAAGGTTATTCCTATTTTGAAGCCAGATAAAAACCCAGCAGAAGCATCTAGCTATCGATCAATTAGTTTACTCTCTTCTATTAGTAAATTATTTGAAAAAAAACATCGTAACTAGAATGATGTCACATGTCAATGAGAATTCTATTTTTCTTCCTGAGCAGTTTGGATTTCGTATTGGACATTCAACTACTCATCAACTTGTGAGAGTAACTAACATGATAAAGGCAAATATCTCAAAGAGCTGTTCCACTGGAGTTGCTCTTCTAGACATCGAAAAAGCTTTCGACAGTGTTTGGCACAAAGGATTAATTGCCAAAATGTTGGATTTCATTTTTCCAATTTACATAATAAAGATAATTAAAAATTATCTTACTAACCGTACCCTACAGGTTCTTTATCAGAATTGGTCGGTGTTAAGTCAGACCGGACTAAGTCGCAAAGCATAAAAAATGAGTTAATGATAGCACTGGATAAAGAATTTCTTCATCTACAATCCACTTTTACCGGATTTGAAATAAGCAACAATAAACAAGAATTATGGCAAAAATTATTTTCCAATTATAATGTAAAGGATGCTGCGATTCAAACTTTAAACGCGTTTTTCTCGAAATCAATGCACTGTCACTTAGTCCGATCTGACCTAACACCGACCAATTGTAAATCTAATAAGCTACCCGTTAAAGCAGGCGTCCCTCAAGAATCAAGCGTAGCACCAATCTTTTTCATTTTTCTGTGATGATACTAGCCACTGGTAGAACAACATGCAACAAATATATAAAATGTTTATACCCTCTTATAAATAGGAATTCTAGGCTCTGCCTAAAGAACAAACTATTAATTTATAAACAAATATTTAGACCGGCAATGCTATGTGCAGTGCCAATCTGGGCAAGTTGTTGTGCTACTAGGAAGAAAACGCTTCAAAGGATTCAGAATAAAATTCTGAAAATGATTTTCAAGCGTCCTCCCTGGTTTAGCACAAATGAATTGCACAGACTCGCAAACATAGAAACATTAGAAATTATGACGAACAGTATTATAAGCAACTTCCGACAAAAATCGTTGCAATCTTCAATTGCAACGATTAGCTCTCTTTATAGTTTATAAGTAAGTTTATAAGATTTGGTTAGCTCCTTATTCACAAGACAAGTAGGTTATAAACATCCTACTGAAAAAATACTTAACTGCGAAAGCATATTACATCTTAATAATAATTAACTGAATCATGTAAACAATATGGATGAAAAGTCATCACTTGTGGCTGAACACTCAATATACTAAATTAGAAATGTAATGCAAACAAAACAATATAATCAAACAGAAAATAATACAAAAAAATATCCAGAAGAACGCCGAAGAGAGGTTTGAAAATAACTAAATGTATGCGAGAGAAGCATGACAAATTTTTGAATATTTTGGTCTTCTTCCGGTAACATTGCTGCCATTTGCATTGCTGCATTTTGATCAGCAATACACGGCAATGTTAAAAAACTGTACAATGAAGTTAATTTAAAATTCTCTGTTTATGCCATTTAATAGTCTGATGTATTTATGTTTTTAAAACGATTTTGAAATCCTCGATTTAGCTTAAGGGGTTACACCACTGTAGAGCACGAAAAAATAGGCTTGCTTCGAGATTTTTTTTATTACTCAATAAAAAGGTGAATCGACATCTTGTTGAATGGGATTTATAACATAAGTATTTAATCAAACAAAATATTTTTTTCGAGTAATTTCATCACAAGATGGCGGCTCTACAGCATTTTCACCTCATACGTGTTTTTGGAAGGGGTCCACGGCCGGAAATCTATCTCCGAAATTTTTGACCTAGCGCCAAAAACCAAAGAGAATATGTAAAGAGACGCAGAGTGAAAATCAGTCAAAACGGCAACACTCCCTTTACCATGATTTCAACACTATTTTCACATATTGTTAACATTTAAAAGATCCACGGCTCCGTTTAGCTACCGCTATGAGCCGTGTCAAATAAACGAAATATAAAAAAAAAAAAAATGATTTCAACACTAGAATTTTGGCAACCGCTTCTAATGGCAGCACTTTAAATGACTCCTATTATATTTTGAAAACAAACCTTTTGTCGATCGTTGTATTTGTTTATCAAACGATGTGCATTTCGAAACAAAGAGATGAAATAATTCTAAAGCTTGTTTTTACTCATACATATACTCTAGAATGCACCTTACAATCACGATTGCACTAAATTCTGACGGAAATTCAAATTTCTTTTTTGATAGATGTACAATACTTATCTCCTCCAACTCAGGCATGAGTAATGTTTATTTACATTGCACGATTGGTCTGCTCAATAAGGTATTTTTGGCTTCACACTATTCGTCTCTTTCCCTATTCTCTTTGCATAAAACTAATGTTTTTGACATTGAAAATGTATTACTGCACTATCTGGGGCAGGGTGTCATTCTAAAATCTAAAATCAAGTGATGTCACGTTTTTGCGTCACTATTTTGAACGCTAATAACTTTGTTATTTATGAACGGATTTCCGTGTGATTATCACAAAACAATTCGGAATTAATTGAAATTATGTTTTATTGCTATGGGGTTTTTGTACTTCAATAGCACACTATTGAAAAACAAGCAAAAATGAACAGATCTCGAAAACTATCCCCGGCAGAGCCGTCAATAGGGAGCAGCTTAGTAATTCAAACGAACACGAAAAGTTATAAATAAATGTGCTGCGTGCCTGTTTGAATCAGTTGTTGCTCTTCTGCTAGACAAGTAACATCGTGCTTATAGCGTCTCGTACGACAGATTTGAGCACCCAGCACACTACGCTTCTATGAATGACGTCATCCCCGACTATTTAAAGAATATCATTCCTCGAGCGACGTCATTCTCCCGTCACACTTCGGGCCGTAAAGAACAGCAGTAGCAATCATGCATGTTGACAATGCGCTGCGATGAGTGCTGCATTTGATCACTGCTACCGCTGGGGGTATCCGATGTAAATCGAGGGATTGCCCTTCCTATGATGATTCTCAGGGATAGACCGCTCCAACATCAAATTATGGTCTTGTCAAATTTTGGTCTTGTCAAACTGCAAATGACGTGAAAACCCAAGATGATACCAGATAAGGTATAGGCATACGTAAAGCGAGAGTTTTGGTTTTACAATTGGCAACGTCTATATTGCGTGAATACTGCTTTACTTCCAGAAAAAAGAAGTTGTTAAAATCGAAATTAATTAAAACAATGTTTTGAATATAGAAGCTAGTGCTTTTAGCCTTTTTGAGGTTCTCAAGGCGTTTGCCACCAATAATATTATTGTACACACATGCATGCACCTTATGCAGATTATCTTGAATCTGTTTTTCGCTTGTCAAATCTGTCACTCTTCTTATTCTTATCCGGACACGCTCTTCTTCCCTTTGGGGCAGACCCTCGATGTAAATAGCGCGCGGCTGGAAGAGTTGGCAAACCTCAGTTGAAGCTGACTAATTGTTCCATTCTGCAAGTTATTATTGTTAAATTAAAAACCGTTTTAAGGGTTATAACAATAACAAACAATAAAGAACAAATTGGAATATTTCCAATCATTGACAGCGATAATCCAATTGCGCTGCTTATATTCGTTATTTATTGCTTGCGCGTATATTGACAATCTGAAATTTGCAACAATCTGTTATTTGTTTAAATTTATCCTTCCGAAACAATACAAAAATGTGCAGCTACTAAAAGTACATTTCCAGGCTGAAATTGGCGAAAACCTATGATTTATTAAAAATAATCATTCGGAAACATAATCCAAAATTCTGCAATGTTTCAGAAAAATGGAGGATGTGGCAACACTGCCAACTAGCGAAAGCCGCACCAAAAAGAATCCGCAAATATTTTTTCGTTATTCTGCATGAAGGCAGTCCTTCCATCAACAATGCGAAAGTGATAAAAGCCGATGTCACGTTTCAAACTATCAGTATTTCAAATTATCTATTGAAGGGGAAGGTTGTTTGTTTCTTTTCAATTTTGATTATCTAATGTAAGTAGCGCGCGGCTGGAAGAGACGGCAAACCCTAGTTGTCGCTGACTTATTGTTCCATTTCGCATGTTATTTTTGTAAATTTAAAGCCCTTTTAAGGACTATAACCAACAATGAAGAACAAATTTGAAAAATTCCTGACAATGACAGCAATAACCTAATTCCGCCGTTTATATTCGTTACTTGTTGCTTGCGCTTACATTGACAATCTGAAATTTACAATAATCTGTGAGCTGTTTAAAATTATCCTTCCGAAACAATACAAAAATGTACAGCTATTTAAAAGTATATTGCCATGCTGAAATTGGCGAAAACCAAACCAAATCCAAAAATTTTCAACATTATAGAAATCGGACGATGTGAAAAATCCGCAAATATTTTTTCATTATTCTGCATTAAAGGCAGTCTTCCATCATCAGTGCGAAAGTGATAAAAGCTGATGTCACGTTTCAAGCTATTAGTATTTCATATTAGATACTGAAGGTTGTTTCTTTTCATTTTAAAATATTTATCTGATATAAACGTGTGGCTGGAAGAGGTGGCAAACCTATTTTTGCAGCTGACTAATTGTTCCAATCTGTATGTTATTTTTGTTAAACCAAAAGCCCTTAGTTTAGTACTTTTCACTCCATAGCACGCGTGTTTGTGTATCCCACAAATAGTCCTTTTCAGGACTCCACCAATGGTCCTTTTCAGGACCCCACATTCGAAAGAGTTAATGTGAATTATTCCCTTGAAATTGTTCTTTTATACATTTCATTTCAGAGTTAATATTAATCAAACCACCGAATATATAAAGATACATGTGTTAACCCTTAAAGGCGCAAACCAATTTTTTTCAAATTTTCTGAAAATTATCTCACAGCTTTAATACGTTACTATGATAATTTTGAGATGGTTTTCGCAATGTTGTTTTAAAACAACATTGCGCATTTAAGGGTTAAACTTTCTTCGTTTACAAATAATTAGATTTATGACCAGTTATTTTTCTATCATACATGCAAACATTTAATTTGATAGCAGGTATTTAAAGATAGGTGTAAGGTTTTGTTTGTGAGCATCATTAATTTATGTTCCCATTTCGGAAATTTGAATAAAACTTTTTTTAAACTTGAATTTGTCACACTACAGGTTATCGATTTTTATTTAAAAATTCAACAATTATCTCTAGTGAAGAATAGCATGCCTGTGTGTAGTACTGATACAGTCGATGGCATTCAGGGGTTTTAATTTGGCCACGGATAATATTGCTTGCTCATAAAACTGGCTGCATTTTTAATGTCAACGTGGTCGTGTCTTGTACACAACCCTTAATTTTTTTGGTTTTCGATATTTTGATTTTATGTGAAATGGCACACTTTTGAGTGAAAAAACGTCGAAAAAACTCTACACAAAATCGTTAATCAATAAAAAGGTAAGCAATAAAAATTTTAATCCTGCGTACGTGACTGGAGAAATCAATTTTGAATATAATTGAATTGAAAATTTGTATATTTATGAATTTTTTTCGTCTTCCATGTTTTGGGATATCATTTTTTACATCCTAAAGCACATTTTAGACTCATAAACAGAAAATCGATTGTTTTAAAATTCTACAGTGGTATAACCGCTTAAACAATTTATTATTCAATATCCATAATTGACTAAAACGTTATTTTGATATTTTGCTAATAATAGTGCATACTATCGAGAACGTTATAAATTTTGTATTGTTAGGCGCTACCCATTCCAAAGACTGAGAGAGCTTCTCTAACTTTTTTTTCCAATTTAGTTTCTCTTTTTTTTCAATTTAGTCGTCAATAAGTGTGGACGTGTTTTGCATTCGCTCCCGGTATCGCGCGCTAAAGTTTGTTTAATTTTAATTTCACCAAGCGCCTCGTGCTAAAATTTGTTTTGTTTTAATTTGACCGAGCGCCGTGTGCTAAAGTTTGTTTTGTTTTAAGTGACCGATTTTAAAAAAAGTGCGAACGATAATAAAATGAACTGCGAAATTTGTGCCTTGGACGCCTCTGCGGATGCGATTCTGTGGACGTGTGTTGGATGCCCAAGGATGTATCATGCAGCTTGCATTGGCGTTACCGTGCAGCGGGGATCACTAAGGAGAAAGGACAGGAGATTGGTTGATGTCAACTCGTACATACTGCCATGCTGCGACTCGTGTCAGGAACTACTACATGGGAAAATTGATTTCAACGGACTCGCCGAGCAGCAAAAACTTCTTGAAAAACAAATACGGGAGAATACTGAAGTGATTCATCAACTAACATTTCAGCAAAACAAGCCGGACCTAGTACA
The DNA here is from genome assembly GCF_030247195.1 of Topomyia yanbarensis. Taxonomy (NCBI): domain Eukaryota; kingdom Metazoa; phylum Arthropoda; class Insecta; order Diptera; family Culicidae; genus Topomyia; species Topomyia yanbarensis. The sequence goes on from NC_080671.1 coordinate 281,909,491, forward strand.
TGAGGCACTCGAAGGCCTAGAAATACTTCTCACTACTGTTAAACAAGAATTGATTGCAATCAACAAAAATAGTAGTCTAGCCGGCAGTGTTATTGCAATAAAAAAACCACGTTACCTCTCTGCTTGACACAGCAATTAAGTCAACATCAGATAGTGTATACGAATCGTTAAAAACAGTTACTTCGGAATTATCAGCTGATTTGCGAGACATGAACGCGGAAATAAGTCAGCTTAGTCAGCTGTCTTTAGACACAGCCAACAGCAATCCTATGAACCCAAATTCCACCCTAGGGTACGAGATTCTCGACGAGTTAAAGTCGGTCTCAGTTGCCCTCAATGAAAACAAAAGCACCAGGCAACTACGGTCGTCAATGAATCAACGTTGCTGCCAGAAATTCTCAACGAGGTTAAATCGATGTCAGCATATGTATATGCGAATAATAAGACCGCGCAATTGCTATCGCCGAATGACTCACGCCCCAGTTTGGAAATTGAACTAAATAACGCTATTAACTCAGGATGGCGTTTCTTGGGCACGAAAAAAGTATGGAAAGCTGACTGGAGTGAGTACGATGCGCGAGAAATAAATCGATTGAATCAACAAAAACAGGCGGATAAAGCTAGAAGGCGTAAAAAGAAACAAATATTAGAAACCGGAATACTAATATTAAAAACAACAACAACAATATTTTTCCACCTGATCGGAGACCCCCTGCAACAATAAACGATCGTTATTATGGCCCGCCGGCCAATTTTTCCAATCGCAACTTCTTTAATCGTGCCAGTAGCTCCAGTCATAACCAAAACCGTCATCCCATAGCTGCAACACGAATCTTCTACCACCGGATAGAGTGCTTCTTGCAGCAGCCAAGGATCGTTTTTCCGGCCTATCTACAAATTATATTCCATCGATTCAATTTACACGAGGCGAGATTTTGAATCCCTACCCAGCACGTGATACATCAAGATCATCGCAACAATTAAATGCAGTGAATACGGAATGTTCGCCATCATCATCACCGTGTGAGGCATGCCGCTTTCAACATTCGTGTTTTCGGTAGTTTCGACACTTTCCTTAGAAGAAGAAAAAGACGAGTGTGCTGTTGAGCACAGTGTTTTCCAATAATTAGATAAAATGATGGTAGACTTTCCAATACAAAAAAGACTGCGACAGAATTATTAATGTATTGTCAAAATTTTAATAGGATGAAAAGTCCAGCCAAAATGGCACAAATTCATAAACGTATATTAGGTTCGTCATTTTTGGTTATATTAGGAACTGGGATGATAGCGTAAAAAGTGAAGAAATTTTCGGCAGTGGTTTTAACGTATTCAGAGACGACCGAAATCTTCATAAATCTCAAAAGAAGTCTGGCGGGGGAGTTCTTGTGGGTATTTCGGCTCAATTTAATTCAGAAATTCTAGTCACAGTGAGGTTTAAGGAATTTGAACATGTGTGGGCTAAATCAAACATTGCCGGCGAAATGCATGTTTTTGCCTCTGTATATTTCCCACCAGAGCATGCTAATATAACATCGTACGAAGCTTTTTTCCAAATTGCTGAACAAATTTTATCAGAACTCCCAGCCGAGGTTAACGTTCACATTTAAGGAGACTTTAACCAACGCAACGCAGATTTTATTCCAGACTCTGAAAACGAACATATTTTAATCCCAGTCGTGGGAGAAAACGAAACATTGCAGTATATTTTCGACAAAACTGCTAGCATAGTGTAGTAAATAAGATGACCATGTAAATAAAAAAAACAAAAAAATCTATAGCAGATATGCTTGTCATCTTAAACGTCATTACGGATATAATAAAGATGTTAGTCGACAGACACGTAGAACCTTACAACAGCTAGAGAAATCTCGCAACGCGTTGAAACCGATACACTGTCATTACAGTTTAGGCACATTAGGCGAATACCAAATCATAATGAGTTATACTCTAAAATTTCATGTTTACTATTGAGAAATTCATATTACGAAAAGAAAACGACGGGCAATGATAGTTCACTGTTATGACAAAAAAAATGATAATAATAATAACGATAATAATTATTACATGTTGTCAATATTGGTAATTTAAGTAGATTTGATTTGTTTCATTGTCTAGTAGATATTCTGAGCGTGTAATTGTGGTCGCAAAAACGCAAACTAGACGGAGAACAAAGAAAATAAAACGCAAATTGAGGTAGGTTTCAGACCGGATATAGACTGGTGAGTGTATATGTGCGTTTGGCAAAGAGAAAAGAAAAATCGAGTTAGCAATTCATTCTGTGATTGATTGCCATGAAGGAAAGTCACATTTTGTTTGGCGGAAGAAAAAGTTCGGATACGACATGGCGCAGTCAGTAGGTAAGTAAAGCAAAAGAAAAAAGAAAAGAATGTTAAAAAAATGCTAAAACGCCGATGGTAAAGGGATTGATCGTATATGAAATAAATCTATCAGCTTACATAGATTTTAAGTGCAATAAATGATGAAACGGTACTCTGGCGATAAATATGTGGAGCACGTGTGCTGCCCGTACCGAAGGATGTAGAGCGAGTAGGACTCTGCACCATAAGTAGTAATAAAAAAGAAAAAAGGAAACATTTGTTGTAGAGCGAGTAGGACTCTACACATAGCCATTATTTGATGTAGAGCGAGTAGGACTCTACACATAGCCATTATTTGATGTAGAGCGAGTAGGACTCTACATACAACCGAACCAACTGTACCAAATCTAAAATCATATAAATTCGATTTTTTTTTTTTTTTTTATGTGTATTGCACTGAATACGCGAAAATTAAGATTGCGTTTTTTTTTCGATTACTCTCGCAGATAACAAAGCTGGAAAGTCGAAGAAGAAGAAGAGTAGAGCTAAGGACCTAGAAAGGGAATTGAATGTGGAACGGGTAAAAAATGCCCAACTGGTCGACGAACTGGCACAGAGTCGCAAGAGGAATGAGGAGCTCGAAGCCAGTCATGATTCAGTGGAAGGAAGGACCAATTCAGATAACGCTGTTATCGAGTTCAATGCCGATAATGGATTCAGCAGTACTCAGCGTATGGCAACTATCCATACCATAGAAGAATCAAAGTTTTTATCATCCATGAACCAACTTTCGGTAGCGTCAATTAATGTCCCAGAGTGCAAATCAGTAGATGATGACGATATACATCGCCAACAATTTGAAATGTGGATGGAATTATTAACGGACTCTCTCAAACTGGCTGGAATAGAAGACGAAGAAGTCAAGTTCACGGTCTTCAAAGTGAAGGCCGGGTCCCGTTTACTTGAAATATACAAGAACACAAAGTCGCAAGCCGATGCTCCAAACCCGACATCACAGCCGTTTGCTAATGCTATACACCGTCTAAGATCGTACTTCGGGTCAAGCTCAGATTTGATGCTGCTAAGACGTAAATTGGCATTAATGACCCAAAAGGCAAACGAGTCGGATCTGTCGTATATATCTCGAGTCGGTTCTACTGCGCGACTCTGTGAATTTGGTCACGCGAAAGAGTTCGAAGAGATAGTGGCGACAGTTGCTGAACACGCCAGAAGTCGCGATGTACGTACGACGGCTTTAAGAATGCTTAGCCGGAAGGGTTGTTTCACAGATCTCGTGGACAAAGTTCGCGAGATTGAAACAATCAGACTAAACGAAGAATTTGTGTCGCGAAAGCATGGAAAATTCGAACAGGCAATTGTTGCTCCGGTTCGAGCGTATTCGAATTGGGATACGAACCGTCAGTACAGAACTTCAGACAGATATGACAACCGAAACACAGTATTTCGTGGCAACCCGACCCATCGTGATGGTTGGCGAGTTACAGAAGGTAGACAGTTTAACCAAAACACTGGTTCACGGTTCCAACTTCCACGTGGTGAAAGGTGCTGGCGCTGCAATAGCGTTTTCCATATGGCCAACGATTGCGGTTGTAGAGATAAAACCTGCAACAAATGTGGCAAGGTTGGACACATTCGGCGTGCGTGTCGTTCACGCGAGCCACTAAAACGTAAAGCGTCTGGGGATATCTCTCCAGGAAAGATTGCTATGGTGGAGAAGACGGAGGAAGTAGCAATTGAGAAGGAAAAAGTAAGTGAAATAGATAATTAATTTTCAGTTCTGGCGAAACAGCCACTTTTATTTTGTTTTTTTGTTTCGTAAATCAGGAGTGAATTTTGCATTATATAAGAGAGAAACAGAGTGAGAGAACAGCTATTGAAATAACTGAACTTGAAAGTACTGAAATAGAAACAAAAAAAAAAGATTAGAAATAAAGTTGTTATTGAAACAAAATACTGATGCATCACCGTTTTTTTATTTATTTCAATGTGATAATGTTAATATTAAAAGCCCATCTTTTGAAACAGGTAGCTTTTCCTTGTTGTGGAACTAAGGCTAACCCAGACCAACAGATTTCCAACAATTGGAAACCTCGATTGAACTCGAACTCATCATCGAATAAATTGACGGAGTGGGACCTTGTTGAAGGTAGTTCTACAAGTATAGTTTGCGGGATTAACGATTCAACTAGATCTGAAACGAACGGTTTCGATAAAGTAAGTAGTAGTTAACCATGTACACACAATTTAGTTAATTTCGAACTCTTCATCAAATAGGTTCGAAGTTCAACTGCATTACTATATAACACAGCTTTGCGACCTAAGGACGACGATGGAATTATTTCTGTAACAGTTGCTGGAATGCCATGTTATTTTTTAATCGACTCCGGAGCCCAAGTGAACACTTTCACTGAGGAAATGTTCTGCGCGTTGACTTCTGATCCCATCTATAACACCGGAATTTTTGATATGAGAACTGAAACGGATCGTTCTCTTAAAGCTTATACTTCAACCGGAGAAATCAAGGTTATAGCTACATTTCATGCTTACTTATACATCTCAGATAACAGGCCTACCTCGCTAGAAAAATTTTACGTCGTCAACGAGCTTCGAGCTCTCCTAAGTAGATCAACAGCTACTAGGTATAATGTCCTGATGTTAGGACTGAAAGTCCCGGTAACATCTGAGAATAATGGATTCGATGAGCTACTATGCGCCGGGGAGATTTCATCAATCGTAGTAAATAATGTGTTTCCAAAATTCAATATTCCACCAGTCAGAATTCACTACGATAAGTCCAAACCACCATGCCGGAATATATTTTTTAACATTCCGCTGGCAGTGAAACCCTTGGTTGAGAAGAGACTCCAAGAGCTTGTCGCTTCGGATATCATTGAGCCAGTGGTGGACGGCATGGACACATCGTTCTGTTCGTCCATGTTAGTTGTGCCGAAGGGTAAGGATGACATACGATTGGTCATTGATTTAAGGGGGCCAAATCGATATATTTACCGCACTCCATTCGCAATGCCAACATTAGAAAAGATATTGGCTGAATTAAATGGAGCAACATGGTTCTCTATCATCGATCTCTCCCACGCTTTTTTCCACATCGAATTAGATAAGCAATCTAGACTGCTCACGAATTTCTGCACCGAATTCGGAATGTTTCGCTGCGTAAGGTTGCCCTTTGGATTAACTAATGCCCCCGACCTGTTCCAGGAGATACTTCAGCGAAAGGTTTTGGAGGGTTGTAAAGGGTGCAAAAACTATTTGGATGATATTCTGGTCTATGGCAAAACTAAGGAGGAACATGATGAGAACCTGGAAGCGGTAAGACGTTGTCTAGCTAATCATAACGTAAAGATTAACGAAGGAAAATGTGTATTCGGGAGTCAATCGGTGCCATTCCTTGGGTTTACTTTGACTCCCGAAGGTTGGCATATCGAGGAAGAAAAAATTGCGGCAATCAAAAACTTCCGGACCCCAAATAGCTGTTCAGAAGTCGAAAGCTTTTTGGGGTTAATAACTTTTATCGATAAGTTCATTGTGCATCGGGCGACAAAAACTGAGCACCTCCGGTCACTTGCCAACTCGGAGTCATTTTATTGGACTATTGATGAAGAAACGGAGTTTTGTTGCATAAAAGAAGAGGCGGTAAACACAATAAAGCGTTTGGGATACTACAATCCAACGGACAAAACTGAGTTGTTTGTTGATGCCTCTCCAATAGGGCTTGGGGCCGTGCTGGTTCAATACCATGCAAACGGAAGCCCAAGAATTATTGCGTGTGCATCAAAGGTTCTCACCGCTTCTGAAAAACGATACCCACAGACACAAAGAGAAGCTCTTGCTGTTGTCTGGGGGGTAGAGAGGTTCAGTTTTTACTTACTAGCTAGATCATTCATCGTACGAACAGACTCTGAAGCAAATCAGTTTATCTTCAACAGCAAGCACAGAATAGGAAAAAGAGCTGTCACACGCGCAGAGAGTTGGGCCTTACGACTGCAACCGTACGACTTTTTCATACAACATGTACCAGGCAAAGAAAATGTAGCTGATGTGTTATCTCGTCTTATATATGAAACGCAGACATCAGACTCGATCGAAGAAAGCAACGAGAAACACTTTTTATATGCATTAGACTCCGGGTGTATGGAAATAACGTGGGGTGAAGTAGAAATTGCGTCTGAAGGAGATAGCGAGTTACCACTCGTCATTAAAGCTATGGAATTAAAGAAATGGCCTGATGAACTACGATCATTCGAATCGCAAAAAAAGTATTTACACAATTTTGGTCCACTGGTATTCAACGACGACCGGGTTATCTTACCGAAATCCCTTCGTCAGAAAGCTATACGCTCAGCACATGGAGGTCACGTGGGAGAAGTGGCCATCAATTTTTCTGGTGGCCAAAGATGTCGAATGATGTAACTCAATATGTCAAAGACTGTGAAACTTGTACTCTATTGTCTAAACGCAATCCTCCAGTACCGATAACATCCAGAGAGTTACCGGAAGGACCGTGGGTGGTCTTACAAATCGACTTTTTGACAGTACCTAGCTTTGGTTCCACGGAATTTTTAGTCGTTATTGATACTTACTCGCGATATCTTTCGGTTGTACAAATGAATGCTATGGATGCAGAAAGCACAAATTTGGCGCTGTGTGGAATATTTCAATTGTGGGGATGCCCGAGTATTATCCAGAGTGATAATGGACCACCATTCCAAAGCACAGCATTTACCTCCTTCTGGAAAGAAAAAGGAGTTGAAATTCGAAAATCTATACCACTTAGTCCACAGTCGAATGGTGCTGTGGAACGACAAAACCAGGGCATAATCAAAGCTTTGGCTGCTTCCAGGCTGGATGGCGTGAACTGGCGATATGCCCTTGAAGAATATGTTCATCGACACAATACTCTCATTCCACACTCAAGACTTGGTATAACACCATTTGAGTTGATGGTCGGCTGGCGTTATCGTGGTACTTTTCCTAGCCTCTGGGGTAACGATAACAAACTGGACCGTGTGGATCTTCGTGAGCGGGATGCGGACATGAAATTATACAGCAAAAGGTACGCCGATTCCACTCGCGGAGCCAAAGAATCAGATATCACGGTTGGTGATATTGTATTACTTGCACAGCAGAGAAAACACAAAACTGATCCTACTTTCTCATCTCATCGATACAAAGTAGTAGCTCGAGAGGGTGCTAGAGTAGTAGTCATCAGCCAAACAGGTGTACAATACGCACGAAATGTCCGGGAGGTTAAAAGGGCTCCCAAATACAACAGTGCAGATATCCAAAAAGATTTGCCTCCAGAATCTGAGGGTATGCCACCTGATGAAGGAGCGATTACTGCCGGCAATTCCTTGCAGGAATTTGAGCAGCCGAAAACCCCGGAACCATCAATAGTTTTTCTTCCTTCAAACGAATCTCGTACGCTTCGACAAAGAGACATAATTAAACGGCCTTCAAGATTTGACGATGAATATTTGTACCGCGTTTTCCAGTAGGACGATTTGTGAACTTCATCAGCAAGAAAAAAATAAATTTCCTCCGTCGGAGATGTCATAGAAACTAAATAAAATCGAACATTCAGAACATGGCACACTTTTCTTATTATCAAAATGTATATCCATACGAATTCCCAACTTCCTGCGTAGATAATTTAGACGGTTCTATTTGCCTTCTTAATATTTTAAATCACTCACGAGATTTACGAATCACTTGAAACAAACACTAGAATGTGGTGATTTTCGCGACGGCTCAATTTTCGAAGATTTGGTTCGCGAATATAGTAACTTAAGAGTAGAGAAGGGAAAGGATGTAGTAAATAAGATGACCATGTAAATAAAAAAAAACAAAAAAATCTATAGCAGATATGCTTGTCATCTTAAACGTCATTACGGATATAATAAAGATGTTAGTCGACAGACACGTAGAACCTTACAACAGCTAGAGAAATCTCGCAACGCGTTGAAACCGATACACTGTCATTACAGTTTAGGCACATTAGGCGAATACCAAATCATAATGAGTTATACTCTAAAATTTCATGTTTACTATTGAGAAATTCATATTACGAAAAGAAAACGACGGGCAATGATAGTTCACTGTTATGACAAAAAAAAATGATAATAATAATAACGATAATAATTATTACATGTTGTCAATATTGGTAATTTAAGTAGATTTGATTTGTTTCATTGTCTAGTAGATATTCTGAGCGTGTAATTGTGGTCGCAAAAACGCAAACTAGACGGAGAACAAAGAAAATAAAACGCAAATTGAGGTAGGTTTCAGACCGGATATAGACTGGTGAGTGTATATGTGCGTTTGGCAAAGAGAAAAGAAAAATCGAGTTAGCAATTCATTCTGTGATTGATTGCCATGAAGGAAAGTCACATTTTGTTTGGCGGAAGAAAAAGTTCGGATACGACACATAGGACTAAATCAAATAAATCACGTAAAAAATCGCCAGAATTGCTATCTTGATCTTTTATTTACAAACATTCAGGAAGAATTCTGTGTATCTGAATCTCTAACTCCTTTGTGGAAAAATTCATACTGCTATTGAATTTTCCTTATTCATCCATGAAATTCAAAAACCCAGCGATTGTGACTTTGAGGAAGTCTTTGAATACCATAAAGCCAATTATGACAATATCAGGCGGAAGCTAAGTAGTGTCAACTGGCAAAATCGCCTTAGAAATGAAGGAAATATTGTAACCGCTGTGGACGTATTTTACAAAATTATTTTCAAGATAATTCATGAAGAGGTGCCTATCAAGAAAAAAAGACGACACGGCAACTCGAAGCATCCCGTTTGGTATAATAGACAATTTAAGAGTTTGAAAAATAGGAAGCAAAAAGCCCATAAGCTATATAAGAAAAACCAAAATAATGAGCACTTGGAAAAATATTTCGACATTTGCGATAAACTAAATATGACCATAGATTCTGCACTTGCGGATTATAACTCAAAAACGGAAAAGCAGATCAAATCTTGTCCAAAGATTTTTTTCAACTACGTCAAAACTAAATTAAAATCAGACAATTTCCCATCAACAATGCACTTGGATGACAACGTACGTGATAGCTCGGAAGAAATCTGCAACCTATTTACAACATTCTTCCAAGAAATATATACTACTTTTTCTGAACAAGACCGTGATCGCGATTACTTCGCTTTTCTTCCCGATTTTCCTTTGGATATTAGTGTCAATCATGTCATAGTGGAAGACATTTTCAATTCTCTAAAACATTTAGATGTATCAAAAGGTTCTGGCCCTGATGGAATCCCACCATTATTTATGAAAAACCTAGCAACCGAGTTAACTGCCCCATTGTTCTGGCTGTTTAATATGTCTTTGCAATCTGGACAGTTCCCTAAAATATGGAAAAAATCTTTTTTAGTGCCTATATATAAATCTGGCAAAAAATCTGACGTACGTAATTATCGTGGGATAGCCATAATCTCCTGTATTCCGAAACTTTTCGAATCAATCATTAACGAAAAAATGTTTCTTCAAATAAAAAACAGAATTTCCAACCTCCAGCATGGCTTCTTCAAAGGTCGTTCGACCTCAACAAACTTATTAGAATTTATTAATTATACACTGATTGCAATGGATAATGGAAACTACGTGGAGGCAATTTATACAGACTTTAGTAAAGCATTTGATCGCATTGACATCCCAATGTTACTTTATAAATTGACAAAGATCGGCATTGAGCCTGGGCTACTTACATGGTTAGAATCATATCTCTCCTCTATTGTTTATTTTATACGTGAACGATATCTCCTTCATTCTCAAAAAAACTGAAAATACTAATTTATGCAGACGATATGAAACTTTATTTGGAGATTAGAAATGCCGAGGATATTAATACATTTCAAAACGAAATCCAAATTTTCCACATGTGGTGTCAAAAAAGCCTCTTACAACTGAACGTGAAAAAGTGTAATTCAATAACCTTTAGTCGAAAACGACAAACACCGAATGTTGAGATTACCTTAGGAAATCAGACTGTAGTAAAATGTGAAAGAATTAGGGATTTAGGTGTTATATTAGATTCAAAGTTAAATTTTATTGATCATTATAACACAATTATACACAAAGCTAACAACATGCTCAGTTTTATAAAACGCTTTAGCTATCATTTTCAAGATACAATAAAAATATTATATATTGCATATGTTAGGTCGATATTGGAATATTGCAGTATTATTTGGTGCCCTTTTTCAAGCAGACATGAAGAACGAATAGAATCGTTACAAAAACAGTTTTTATTATTTGCCCTTCGTAAGTTAGGATGGACAGCATTCCCTCTGCCATCTTATGAAGCACGCTGCTTGAACTTTTATGCACCTTCACGACAGCTACGAAATCGAAGTATATTTTCAATAACTCCTTTTCGCACAAACTATGCAAAATATAGCCCCATAAATCGAATGATGTCTATTTATAATCACTATTGCGACTCAATTGATTTTACTATGTCTAAACTGAAACTAAAACAATATTTTATACACAAAAGAAATTCTAACGCGTAAGAGGATGATTCTGTAAAAGCCGAAATTGCTTCACTTATACTAAATTCACGAAATATACACATTAGTAATTAAGGAAATCTGTAGTCTACATCGATTGACGAAATAAATAAATATCTAATATCTAATATCATTACACTTAGTAGTCAGACAGTTCAGCCAAATTTGACTGTTTAAAATTAAATCAAATGCGTATAGAAAAAGAGTGGAATTGCTTACATCTTTTGAAATGTTTGTATCAGTTGCTGTTCTGCAACACATGAAAAATGCCATATAAAATTATTTATTTGCTTCAGATAATTACGTCGTCCATGGAATAGAAATCTGACATTTTATCTGGGTGGGGCTTATTATACTATCCCACTCAACTCCTACTACCCGATCAGAAATTAATATCAAAATTATATCAAAATGAGATATTTTATCATGGAAAAATATATATCTCTGTTTGCTATAAAGTATAGCTGGATAGTTGTTAAAATATCGAAAATGCATCGGTTATATCTTATTATATCTCAGTCTATTTTGATATGAAGTCTTTTTGTTGAGTCTTGGTTTGATATAATAATTATATCACACAGACGGATATTTAAGTTAGTTTATATCTAATTGAGGGCAGTAAATGTATCTGAAAATATCAGAATTGTATCACATAAATCCAAATATTTTTTCTGTTTTTAATTAATAAATCAAATAATTTCTTGTGAAAGATAATTCTCAATAGCACAATTTGCATTTAATTACGCTGTGTTACTAATTTTATTATTGTTATTACCGTCGCAGCTACCTGTTAAAAGTTGTTCTAACTTAGAACTCGCGGTTAGTTCAGCGTACTTTTATAATTTGTTCATTTTTTCTGAGGCTTTCCTGTTTTGCGCTTTACATCCTTAAGCTCTATGCTACATTTCACCCTAAGGAGGAAAATTTGGTAAAAACCAAAATTTCTCACTCTCCTTAAGCTACCAGTACACTGTTTGTCATAACGTGAAATATTTGATGAAGCAAAATTTGATCAAATAAACGTGTTTGACAAACAAATTTGACAAGGGCAGTACACGAGATCAACTGTTTAACAAACTTTTTTCATCAAATATTTGCATTGATGCGTTACCGGACGTTACGCCTAATATTGTTTGACAAACATAATAAAACAAGTTTGATGGATCAGTACACTGTTTGTCAAATATAGTCAAACCGGCGTATACGACAAACAAATCGCCATGCAAAAAAATTTTGTGCTGTTTGAACTTCATGAAATTTCAAGAGTGCAAACACATGAAATATTTGCATTAGCGCAGGGATGCCAAATGATTTTTCAGAAAATTTGTTTTATTTTTATAAAAAACTGGAATTGTCAAAGCAACTACATCGCTTGCCTTTGTTCGTGATTGTGCAGAGCAAGGTGTTTAGAGTTCTATGGTGATTCGTCTTTGGCAGTAGCTAGGTGAGAAGCGAGGTAAGCGTGCAACTGGTTGCGAGGGTGAAAAATGACAGCAAACAACTTTGTGTGCAAACTGAAATCCAAGCAATCATATATCGAGACGAATGTTTCGTCACTAGTAACTAGTAAACAATGTTGTTAGCTGTCGTTTTTAAAACCAGCATGGCTGATCGGCGCTTTAGATAATCGTATCACCTGAGAATAAAAGCTCATTGATGCAGAGTGTAGTTTAACACCTCGGAAATCATTAACGTCATCATCGATTTCTTGTAGCAGATTTCAGTGACAAAAGGTAGGAGAATTCGTTCGAAGTCAAATTAGAAATTATGCAGGAAGATTTTATGCGTCAGTAATCCTGAAAAAACGGAGCCGGCTCTCAGTTTTTTCCCTACAGTCCATTGGTATTATGTGAAAAGGAAGTTAAGGATGTAATAAAATCGGCAAATGGTGGCTTGATAGAACGTAAGCAAAAAACTTGTAGCCGGAGAAGTTCACACAATTGAAAAAAATGTTTTGCAGTCGGGTCTCCTACAACGCGGATTTCTACCGCGCGGTACCCGCGTAATGTTGATCACATAGCTTATGAGATTTTGACTAATTGGGGCTGTGGTTGAATATTTCGTCTGCGTTAACATTTAGCGCCATACTTTCTTTGGCAAAGTTATTGTGCTTATTTAGACCTACAATTTAGATGAACTGGATATCCAATTAGTTGAAAACTGTGCCGCCAGGGCTACTTTAAAAGAGTAAATAAATCGAACGTCTCGTCGTGAATGTGACCAACGTTAAATAAGTTTACCATGGAATATTTCGAAACACTGGTTATTTTGAAAGGGTGTGTCTCAGGAAGATTTGTTCAGAAAGTCAAGAGTTTCTGGATAGTGGAAATAATAAATCAGAATTGTCCCATCAGGTGGCGCTAATACTAATCCAAATGTTCAATTAATGTCAAAATTATTCTTTCTCTCAATAACGAGAATATTTAAAGGGGTACTATCTTCAGTAAAGATGTTCGAGAAATCAAAGACTACCAGATGGTGATAGATTAATTTGGGATACTCTCACCACAGAGAACAGACGTCCATCTTCAGCATTCGACTTGTGTAAAATCTCTAACGGTTTCGAAGGTAGTTGGGATATCCAAACCAGGTGCGCTACTGTCGTCATGTTTTTTGTGGCTGAGTTCGACTGAATTGATAGCGGTTATTCCTCTACCCACCCACTGAGACGTCCAAAAAATTGTTTCAAAATCGTTCAACACGGGTCCAACGATGGACGTTCGTTGAACGGTTATTTGGACGTTGTCCAAATTGGTCCAACGAACGCCCTTCATTGGACGATTTTGAAACCAACCGCTCTTAGAGGGCAGTTAAACTAGTCCGGAACCGGTTCGGACTTCCAGCATGAATTCCAGCTCAAATGCATCAACCGATAGAGTCGGAATCGGTTGTTTTCTTTGAGCAAGATTCCATACTGAATCCATTCAGGATTTCGAACCGGTTCCGGAATGGATTGGATGGATAGTTGGGATAGGTTGGTGTGGCGGCGCTAGTGGTTATCGTTTATTAATTCAAATGTTTACACACGTTTTTTAAATATTTTTGTTCGATTATGGATGTCTGTTCTCTGTGCTCTCACTATGGTGCACTAGTGAGCGTACCATTTAAAAGTACATTATAGAATATGATACATCTCAAAAGTCTAGTAACATAGAAAGATAGTGTTGCCGGCAAAGTTCTAGGGGAGATCAACGGCTACGCGATTACGGGCAAATCAAACTGAAATAGATCCACCAGGTGCAGCTGGTGAGCATGTACTATTTTTCAAATTTTATATCTCGAGACCACGATAATTTAGAAGTGTGGTGTCTTCGGCAATATTCATCAGCGGGTCGAGTGCTGTCCGAAGGTGAATAGATAATTTCAGAATTCAGCCACTAGGCGCTAGGGAGAATACAACTTCCAGTGAATGTTAGGTGATGTTTTGCCACGAAAGTTTAATAATTTAATGATGTGATATGAATGATGGGTTTTGATAATCGAAATTTTTCTACAATATGGCAATAAGTTTTATTTTGAAGGGCAATTTCTTGGCAGATGAAAACCAATTGTTTTGGACATTTTTAATGCACAGGGAGTTCCAACGTGTCAAAAAAGAAATTTTTTCAACATTTTGGGAATGAATTTCATATTGCAAGGCATGTTGTTGGCAGTTGAAAATCAATAGTTTTGGACATTTTCAATGCACATGGGGGTTCGCCAATGTGCAAAAACGATTTTTTTCAACTTTATGGGAGTGAGTCTAGGGGCAGATCACTTTAGAAATGTATAACAAATTTGCATCAAATTAGAAAAAAAGCAATTCATTTCCATTTTTGCATCAACTTTGCACTCCCTCGCAGAAAAGTTTGTTTAACAAACGTCTTACGCTGATTCACTTTGTTCGCCGTTTTGTTGAATGCAGGGCTAATTTCTTGTAGGGTTTTGACGCCTTACACGCAACGCAAAATACATTGCACGCAACACAAAATACATTACGAATTTCTATTTTGATGGAAAGAAATGCATTTAATTTAGCTGATTTTTAAAAGTGTATTACAAGTGATCTGCCCCTAGGAGTGAGTGTTATATTGAAAGGCAAGTTTTTGACAGATGAAAATCAATAATTTTGGACATTCATAATGCACAAGGAGTAGTTAGTTTTATATTGAAAGGCTAGTTGTAGACAGTTGTAAATCAATAGTTTAGGACATTTTCAATGCACATGGGGATCCGTCGATGAATCAAAATAGAAATTTTTTTCAACTTCATGGGAGTGAGTTTTAATGGTACATGATATTCAAAAGTTTTAGGCATTTTCAATGCAAAGGGTCCGCCGAAA
This sequence comes from Topomyia yanbarensis, assembly GCF_030247195.1. Taxonomy (NCBI): domain Eukaryota; kingdom Metazoa; phylum Arthropoda; class Insecta; order Diptera; family Culicidae; genus Topomyia; species Topomyia yanbarensis. Next base: position 281,924,711 of record NC_080671.1, read on the forward strand.
AAAAATTCAACTTTATGAGAGTGAGTTTTATATTGAACGGCAAGTTGTTGGCAGATCTAAATCAATAGTTTTGGACATTCTCAATGCACATGTGGGTCCGTCGATGAATCAAAATGGAAAATTTTTCAACTTCATGGGTGTTGCTACAGGAACAACACAAACGGCAACACTGCTTGACAAATCGCGTGGACAGTGACCTGTCCTTTGACCTGTCAGACGAAAACGAAATGTTGGCAGAAGATAGAGCAGCGAAGTGCCTACTGCATAGGCAACTGTATCGAAAAATCATTTATAAATTACAGTGAATTTAAAACTAATTCCTAGCTGTTGTTTAGCTCTCCAACAGTAGGTTTAATTTATAAGAATACTATTGAATTATAATTTAATAATCATTCTAACAGAAGAAAAAGAAATAATAGACTACTGAAGACCAAAGAAACCACATGGTTTATTGAAATTGTACACTACTTTGTAAGTTAACCTATATACTTTATTTTCTATAATTTTCCCAATCAAACCTGTATTTACAGTTTGAAGCTTTTTGAATAATTGCTCTCAAAATAGTGTCCTTTGTTCTACCAGGAACAATGGGAGTGAGTTTTATATTGAAGAGTAAGTTGTTGGCAGATAAAAATTAATTGGTTTAGTGCCGCATAGTGAGAGTATCCTAAACTAATCTGTCACCATCGGGCAGTCCTTGACAGCTCGAGCAACTTTGCTGAAGACAACACCCTTCTAAATTACCATCTTTAGAAGATATTGAAATAAAAAGATGTTTGCTGGCTAGCTCCGCCTAGTGGGTGATATCTAATTTTATTATTACATTATCAAACAGCCCTTGTCGTCCTCAGAAACTTTACAGAAAACATCATTTTCCTAAATTATTAAACTTTCGTGTCAAAACAGCACCTAACATGTACTGGAAGTAGTATTCTCCCTAGCGCCGCCTAGTAGCTGAATTCTGAAATTATCTATTCGCCTTCGGGCAACACTCGACCCGCTGATGAATATTGCCGAAGACACCCCACTTTTAACGTATCATGATCTCGAGATATAAAATTTGAAAAATAGTACATGCTCACTATAATTTGATTTGCCAATAATTGCGTAGCCCTTGACTTCCTTTAGAGCATTGCCGAAAACACGATCTTTCTAAGTTTTAGACTTTTGAGATGTATCATATTCTATAATGTACTTTTAGGTGGTACGCACATTAGAGCCTCATAGTGAGAGTATCCCAAACTAATCTATCACCATCTGGTAGTCTTTGATTTCTCGAACAACTTCACTGAAGACAGTACCCCTCTAAGAGACCATCCATCCAATGACGTAGTATTTTTTGAATGATTTTCAACACCCCCCTTCCCCGTCGTAGCATTTTGCCACACACCTCTAAATACTCCCCTGGTAATTTCGTAGCTTGACGGTAACCCTTCCCCCCCTTGTCCACGCAAAAATTAAAAAAAAAAAAAAAACGATGTTAGATGAAACGGGTAAGATTGTCGTGACATCAGGTCAACCCCAAAGGCTTTAGTACAAATATTGTGCAGAGTTTGAAGCCAGAAAAAGTCTACCTATCGAGCAAAATTAGAATCCAGCTTTGCTGCACAGCAATCAGAGACGGATTCCAATTGTGCTCGATAGGTAGATTTTTTTTTACTTCACTCTTTGCGCAACTGTTCTCTATCAACTGTGATCAACCCCTATTCCCCTTTAAAAAAGCTACCCTGCCGTCACACATCATCACAAAATATAAAACTCCCCCTCCTCCATATAATGCTACGTCATTTATGAATGGTCCCTAAACATTATCGTTATTGAAGCACAATATGCAGATTATAATTAAATCAAAAAAAACCCCTCTCAATATTCTCTGTTACACCAAGTTTAAAGTTTAGGAAACGGGTCACGGGATTTCGCACGGAATTTGGCCAGGGGAAAACCTAAAGCTCTGCCACTCTAAAAAATACCAACAATATTAAAATAGCGCCGAATTTTAAACCTTAACGTTTTTTTCGTTTTGACAACAAATTCTGAATCAGTTTCGCGTACGGCGTATTTTGCTATCCTGAATGAGCAAAGCAGGTTTGTCAAACTTCACCATCAACGAGTTTGACAAACTTCTCCATCAACAAGTTTGACAAACTTCTCCTTCAAGCCGTGTGGTGTTCGGCGGGCTGAAATCTTTTTGCACTATTTCAACCAAGAATAGAACCTCTGGGAACTGCTCCCATGTCGTAAGAGGCGACTAACAACATGCTAGGAGTTCCTAGGCCGAGGTTTTGTTCCGTACCGAAGACTTAATCTGGACGGACCTTAAGGTTTTCCATATTACCCTCTTTCCAGTCTGTATTTAGTGAATCACTGACATATACCTTTTCTGATTCGCCTTTCTTGATTGTGTACCAACGTTTTAAGTTTCTTCTGGCGGTTGTATATTAGCCGTAAATGACGAAATCTAATTCTACATTAAGTAACAGAATATATTAATATACCGGCACTTCCACGCCAAGGTTTAACTTCCAAAGCTTTGGCTTAAAAACCGTTTTTAAAAAATGGAAACTTTCATGTAGGAAATTTATTGAATTGGCCTAAGATGGAGCTGTCGAATTTCACAAAAAGCTTTTTATGTTGCAAGTGATCTGTAGTTGTGTTAAATTAGGTATTTTTCTATCATATTTGGAACCGTCTACCGACAAATCTACATTTACGAATACCTCCAAAAGTGACTTCTTGAGGTCTCATGAAGGCCTGACACTAGCTTTATGATACTTTTGCTTTTCTAAACAGTAATAAAAATCTCAACATTCAAGAACTTCACTTTGTCAGAAAATGTAGGGCCATCGGAAGCTAAAACTTCGTAAAATCGCATTCCTGGTCCTTTTTTCAGTGCAGTACTCTACGTCACTCGTTCAAATTTGCACCGCTCTTATGGTAGTCGGTATTTGCTAGTATTACTGTTCTCCCATCCATTCTGGTAGTCAAACGGTGGGATAGCAAAATTCTTACAAGTTTCCTATCTCATGCCTCCACGCGATTCTAAGTCTATTGATGACATTTGGTCCTTAGACCGCAGAATGAGAGGGTGCGAACAGAATGAGAGGGTGCGAACAGATCTAGTCGAGAAAACATTGCCGTAAAAATGAATAGTTGATCGGAAATTAGCCCCAATACGACTAATCTGACTAGTATCTATGAACACGGCTCAATACGTATTGAAAATTCGCCGCGTCTGTTTTTATGAACCTAATTTAAAGCTCCGTTATTGCTAACAAGCCCGTGCATCAGATTAACAATCCTTTATATTTCCCTTCAGTGTTAGGTATTATCGCTCGTATACTTGTATTCCACAAACAATCCGATATGGAAAATAAGAAATACTTTCCTTGATTTATAACATCTCGCGCTATTTTTGCCAGTATAATATGCTGTCACTTGGTAGTTTTCAAGCCAATAAATATATCGTAGAGAAGAAGTAGCGAGTTCTGTCCAAATACTGTTGCAATAAATAGTGATCCGGCCCATTACGCAGATAAGATTAGCTTTTCCAGGCAATACTCCCACGATCGGCTGTGTGGAGTTCAAATTGTTTTTGTTTAGGGAACATAGTATACTCTCGGTAGCCGGCTGCCCAGAGTTTAAAAATAACCAAAAACTAAACAAGATCATCTCTTTTTCGAGTGATCGTGCACTCGAAGACTAACTAAACAACTACCTAATAAAATATGCTTTACAGGTCGCATCGTTTGCTTGGAGCGAATCCTAGACCTGATACCCTTCCAAACCACCAACTCCGCGACACCTATGGAAGAGTCTGATGAATCGTCGTCCTTCCGTTAAGTAGGTGGAGCATCAACACTTCCTGTCTACCTTATCCTTTATCCTTCCCCGTGAACGATGGAGATGGGGGCGGCCGGCAATGATGGCTATCATGCTGTTGAGGTTTTAATATGGGTCGGATTGGTATGAATTCCTACTTACCACTTCCTAAGCAACTCTTATTAGATAATCAGCAGTCAAACATGATGAAGTCAGTGTGCAATCCGCCAAAATCATCGTCACAACGCAACGCAACGCAACGCAACGCAACAAGTTTGACAAACTTCTCCTTCAACAAGTTTGACAAACTGCAGCGTTACGCTGTTTTAAGTTTTGACAAACTGGTCAGTACACTGTTTGACAAATAGACAAATAATCGCTTTGACAAACACGAATGAAAAATTTGGCAAACTGTGTTTGATCAAATATTTGAAGAGCCAGTACACAGCAGTTCAAATTTATTTCACTAAAGATGTCAAATATTTGACGTTATTACAAACAGTGTACTGGTAGCTTTAGTATATTCAAAATGCTTATACCTATTCTTTCGCATGTTCTTCGCTTTTATACACTTCTTTAATAGCTTGCCTGCAATTTATATACGTTTAGCTTCCATTCCTCTTCAGGGTTTACAGAGTGCTTCTCTTTTGGCTTGTCGTATGCCGAAACCGGTCTAATCAAATCTCTCTACTTGCTGCTTCGCGAGCCTGCAGCGGAACATTTTCTCTGTTGTGTTCTGAAATCAGCGAGTAACTTTACAAAACGTACATTCTCTTATGTATTTACATTCCAACCCATGACAAGAAAAGACTACCAGTAATGCGATTTGGAGCCAGTACTTGGGAGGATTTATCTCTGATGGCATCATTATAGCTTCGTAAAACTGTCTTGGAAAGATATTATTTTGTTGTTCTTACTATGTTGAAAAGACAATATGGTTGATATAAATATGATATATTATATGATATCATTATTGACAAATCAAAACATGATTTCAATTTTTTTTATAATTTGTTCCAAGTGGCATATATCAAAATTATATGATCATATGATATAAATATCAAATCGAGCAATAATTTTGATATCTTTTTGATATGGTTTTCTGATCGGGTACTTTGCTGAAAATGAAGTAATTCAAATTATCAGCACGATTACACAATCAAGCCAAAAATACCAAAAGTCCAGTAATTTGAATTAATAAAAATTACAATTAGTTACTTCCTATAGTCTGCGATCTGTCTGATAATGAATTGACCATTATAAATTTACAAATTGAACCTGATACTGGATGCAGACAGTGAATCTTCAGGAGGCAACCTCGACGAAATCCGGTGTAAATCATATCTCAAAATTTCTTGAACCAATCGTTCTGAATTTTGCACAGTTCTTCTTCTTCACGCCATTGCCCAGGCAAATACAAGAGCTTATTGCAAACTGCTTAGTATTATTATTTTACAATAACATGTTAATCGTTCTTTTAGCAATAATCGGACTTTGGTTTCAAAGTGCTACGAAAAAATCGAAAATCGACAAAAAATAAAATTTCCCTTAATTACTTGTGAAATGCTGTGAAAAACAACTGTGCAAATGTCTTAACGTTTGGTCCAGTAGATTTTGAGTTACGATGTATGCCGCAAAACAAGTTTTCGATGTGGCACCTGACTGAAAAGACAAACAATCTTTGAATCGAAAAAAAATTAATGTATCCAATTTTTTGCCGATATTACCTTACATAACCCCGCTTAAGTTCCGGCACGATTTAGGCCATTTTTCTGTATTCAACTTTTTACGTCATTTTGCCAAGTCATCTGTTTAGTCTCAGCTTTTACAACTCTTTCATACCCTGTGCATCATTAAGAATTAAGAATTAAACGAAAATTTGTACTTCAGCGGAAATGCAAATCGTTCAAGATATGCTAGAAAATTATAAATTGCGAAACAATATAAACAAGATTCGATAACATGTAAATAACGGTCAAAATGAGAATATTTGTAGCAGCTTGTTTGCCGTCATATTTAAAAGTGTTCATTTACAATTTTTTATTCAATCTTATTTTTGAACCCTTTCGAAAGCATTAAAAATATAAATAAACTTCCACTTGCTTGATGTGTTCTTTGTGAGAAGACATAACTAGAAAAGGGTACAAATTGTAATTATATATTCTTTTCTTTTACTCTTGTTAAAATAACTAAAAAATTGTGAGCAAATTAAACTTCACTTATTTTGATAGCCATAGGTAAACTCACAAACGAAAACAATTTTTATATCTGAATCCAATTATAAAAATTCGTTCGACGGTTTGTTTCAAAATGATTCGACTTCTGCTAATCTGCAATATAACTCTTCGATGTGGCGTGTAGCACCTTCTAGATATAGAACGATAAAGAATATTTTAAAAAAATGCATTTAAAATTCGATTACACCTGTTTTTCGTATGGGATAAAACTTGCTTACTTGCCCTCATATGGTTTGTGTGCAACATGGGCCATAATATTGCATTTTTGTCGTATGTAATTTTAAATATACTTTCATTTGATGGCATTGTAAGGGAACACGTATCCGCCGGTTGATGCTAATCGAGCTGACAGTTCTTTAGACTGAGCAAAATAATTTATTTGTTTGTTTAGTGTTTATTTGACCAACTAGGAAACGAATCCACTGGGTCTTTAATGCGTATGGGAAATACGCATGGTCCTGTCTGAGTGAATGACTTTTGAATTATTTATGAGGGTGGAGAATTAACAATTCGCAAGATCAATTCAAATTCATTTACCAATTTTCGGCAATCATTTCAGCAAGAGGAACAAATGTTTTATGGTCATATTTAATGCTTTGCTTTTAGTCCATTAACTCATCAGTGAATTATACTGAGCTAAGAATAAGTACGTACTATTTGGAAACGGGGGTGTATGATTCGTGCATGATGTTAATATCGTTTAGGAACGCAGCATTTATATTTTTTTCTGCGTCTTCATTGTAATATCGGAACGTTTACTCGAACGAGGTGGAAAATTTCAAGTTACTGGATCTCAATATGCTTGTGATTATACCAATATGGACTATTTATAAATTCTGCCACGCTATTAGGAGGAAGAGATATGACTAATTGTGACATAAATGGGAGGGGAGCACGTAATGTGCTTAAACGCAACCGGCCGTTTTACGCACGATTGATAGGAAATTCCATAGAACATGAACACTTTTGCGAGTGGCGGCATTAATGTACTACTACAAAATGAAGGAAAAACTAAAGTAATTTGATCCGTATTAGACCAAGGTGAAAAATAACGTGGCAATATGACAAAGAGTTAGTTAATATTGGGTAATCTTTGCGTGACATCACGGATAGCGATTCAATGAAAAAATTTAAAAAAAATATATTTTTGTTTGCTTGTTTAGTTGATTGTAACAAAAAATCCGACTTAATCCACCTAGCAGTGAGATGAGACATTTCTTACAGATATCACTGTTGGATCATTCATTAGTTTGCAGAACTCATGCGAAGTAGTAAATCAAAATTATAAAATACACGAATCAAATTATATTAGCTTAATTAATGAAAATTTAGATTATATTTAGAAATAAGTATAAGATTAATAGAATAAATTGACTCAGACTAACATATTGAATGAAATAAATAAATGGAATGACTGAACCTGAAATGAATAAAATTAATCAAATTAATCAAATGAATCAAATGAATCAAATGAATCAAATGAATCAAATGAATCAAATGAATCAAATGAATCAAATGAATCAAATGAATCAAATGAATCAAATGAATCAAATGAATCAAATGAATCAAATGAATCAAACAATTCAAATGAATCAAATGAATCAAATGAATCAAATGAATCAAATGAATCAAATGAATCAAATGAATCAAATGAATCAAATGAATCAAATGAAACAAATGAATCAAATGAATCAAATGAATCAAATGAATCAAATGAATCAAATGAATCAAATGAATCAAAAGAATCAAAAGAATCAAAAGAATCAAAAGAATCAAATGGATCAAATTAATCAAATGAATCAAATAATTTAAATGAATCAATATAATTCAAGGTTTCAAATTAATAAAATGAATGGAATGACAAAGAAAATAAAATGAATAAAAAATAAATTAAATGAATAAATGAAACAAACGAACCAAATAAACAAAATGAAGTGAATTGACAAAATGAATAAAAAGAAGAAAATGCATTGATTGAAATGATAAATTAATCGATGTTGTAAGGTTATAAATTAATAGAAAAAATAAATTGTGTCAAAAGAATCAAATGAATCAAATGAATCAAATGAATCAAATGAATCAAATGAATCAAATGAATCAAATGAATCAAATGAATCAAATGAATCAAATGAAGCAAATGAAGCAAATGAACCAAATGAATCAAATGAATCAAATGAATCAAATGAAACAAATGAAACAAATGAATCAATTGAATCAATTGAATCAATTGAATCAATTGAATCAATTGAATCAAATGAATCAAATGAATTAAATGAATCAAATGAAACAAATGAATAAAATGATTCAAATGATTTAAATGAATCAAATGATTCAAATGAATCAATTGAATCAAATGAATCAAATGAATCAAATGAATCAAATGAATCAAATGAATCAAATGAATCATATGAATCAAATGAATCACATGAATCAAATAAATCAAATAAATCAAATAACTCAAATAAATCAAATAAATCAAATTGATCAAATGAATTAACTGAATCAAATTGATTTAATTCATCCAGTGAATACAATGAATCAAATTAATGAAATGGATCAAATGAATAAAAAGAATGGATGAACAAAATGAATAAAGTGAAAAATAAATGTAATGCACAAATAAAACAAACGAATCAAATAAACAAAATGAGCTGAAGTGATAAAATGAATAAAATGAAGAAAATGAGCAGAATTAAATGCATTGATTAAAATAAAAAATTGAACAATGGTAAAAGGTTATAAATTAATATAAAGAAATAAATTGAATCAAATAAATTATTTGGATGGAATGATTAAAACTGAAAAAGTAGTCAGATTATTAAAACGAAGAAACTGAACAAAATGAATAAACTGGAAAAAATGAATAAAATGCATACAATGAAAACAATGAATAAAATAAGTTAAATGAATGATATGAGTAAAATGCACAAAAAGAGTAAACTGATCAGAGTGAATCCAAAGAATGAAACGAATAAAATAAGTAAAATGAACACAGATGAACAAAACGAATAAAAAGATGCTGAATGAAATAATTAATTAAAATGAAATGGTCATATATCGTCGCTGTTGTGCTATCTTATGACAAACGCCATTTTGGGGTGAACTGAGTTAGATATGCCATGTTACTAAGTTTTAAAATCTCCATAAAGTCGCGTTTTTTGAATTTTGAAATTCTGCTGGGTTACTGAGATATAGCGGAACACGATTATGACAAGCGCCAATTTCTCGAGTGACCGATTTGTGCTATCTTATGACAAACAAAAAAGAGACAACATTCTTAGTTTGTTGGCTTGCTATAAGCCGAAAAGCTTATAGCAAGCCAACAGATGTCTCTGATGACATAGGTAAGGTAAGCATTAGCTAGGTTCTTGTCTCGGGAGCAAAACTTTTCCTACCATAGTTTTTTTTTCTGGAAATGGTTGGCTTATATATTCATGATTATTGAACAAATTTCCTTTTGAGATTTCCACTTGTTTTGGAAAGTATACCGAAATGTAGTGATGGATTATGCAAGAAGAACATTTGTTTCGTCTAGTCACCTGTCAACAATAACATTGTTTGATATACATTGTCTCTAAATTGTCAATGAAACCAACTTTTGTTCATTGTTTTTCCTGAATAAAGGAGGAAAATTGGAAAAACTTTGTGTTCTAATACCATCATTTTGTAACCTGATATTGCTGCTATCGCATGGAAAAGTATGATATTGGACATAGTGATCTATAACGCATAATTTTACGAATCAGTCATAATTCATTTTTATATGAAATCTTCTGTACACATTTGTGACATGTAATACATATTTTATCATCAATACACACTTATGACACGTATGTGAGCGACCTTGGTTTACATTTTAAGCAAAAACTGTAAATATAGTCAACCGATCTTCGCACAAATCGAGAGTTTACTTCAGAAAAGATAGAAGCATCGAATGCCTTCCCCGAAAAGCTTCTAACATTTATAAATTTTAAGATATTCAATCTCAAACTTTAAAAATCGTTTTTCTCGAAAAGTGCTAAATGGCGCTTGTCATAAGATAGCACAACAGCGACGATATTTGAAGCTAAAAACATTTTTGAATAAAAAAAATGAATAAACCGGATTGTACGAATTTGAGAACCATTGCATCAGAAAGTTTTGAAATGTTTTTGAAAATCATATCTTCTGAGAAAAGGCTAATAAATATGCAATGGACTTCCTAGGGCTTCCATCTTTTTTTGGTTTTATTCTTTTTGTTTACATGCGTCTTTACTTGACGGCGTCGTTTTAATATTATCTGGTGTTTCTACTTTATTGTTGTACCTTAATTAGTTATCAGGAACCTGGAATGTTCAATTTGCTTTGGAATTTGAAGTTTACTTTTTGGTCACATATTCCCGAAAAAAGATTTATGTACAGAATAGAATTTACAGGTCCAGTATTTTAACGCACAATTCAATACAGTAAAGTAAGACAAGGTCACGTGTGCTTTCAAGTCCCTTGAACAGAGAACGACAGGGAGAATGCGATTCGTGAATGAGACAGGTAGATATTTCAAAGTTTTTATTTGCATTGAAGTAAATAGTGTGAAATGTCTAGGCTATGTCGATAGCATAAAAGCCGTGCATTCAGTTGATTGCAATGCAGTCTCTTTCGATTCATCCTTATAGCTTTCATATTGTTTCGTTCGGAATTCTCGTGCAGGAAATATGGATAAATAAGTCCTATACAGACCAATACTGTGAAAAAAAAAAGTTTCATACTACTCAGTATATCCACATATGGACGACGATAAGTTAGAAGACACATTGTAGTTGCATCCCCCATCGAGAGTGGGTACTTTGGGAGACTTCTTTTCCTGGATCTAAGTTGTGGATATTTTTGGTCTTTGATCCGTTATTTTTCATGAAAGTTCGTACCAATACAACGAATGTGCAGCTGATACAACTCATGATTCATTCGCCTGCGCAACGTTCCGTCTTCCATCTGAACGCCACCATAGATGGTACGCAACACCTTTCGTTCGAAAACTCCAAGGGCGCGTTGGTCCTCCACGAGCATAGTCCAGGTCTCGTGGCCGTAGAGGACCACCGATCTAATCAGTGTCTTGAAGATAATCAACTTCGTGCGGCGACGAATTTTGTTCGACCGGAGCGTCCTCCGGAGTCCAAAGTAGGCACGATTTCCCGCCAAGATCCGTCTCTGAATTTCTCTTTTCCTCACCGTCAATCCGAACTCGGGTGGGAGGTTCACATTGTCGTCTTTAGAACCTCTTCCTCTCATGTATTTTGTCTTCGAAACGTTGATGGCAAGTCCAATCCTTCTGGCTTCAGCTTTCAGTCTTTGAGCATATATGTCATTCAAGATTTAATAGAGATACGAATAGTTTAAATATCGCACGTGGAATGTCTCTTTTGGAAATTTTCATCGTAAAACTTTCATATTACCCAGTTAAGCCAAATATTTTTCTGATATAGTCATGAATTTCCTTAATTATAGTGTAGATAAAGGCTTTGAATAGAATTGAATTAAAGTTGAGTTGATGTAGCTGCAGACAAGAAATAGTTTTGTTTTCTCAAACCTTCGCAATTACAATTAATAAATATTTCAGATTGGCAGAAGATCTTATCACACAACTTAGAAATGGATACAGAAATAGTTAGATAGATGCGATAGAAGAGAGACAGAGAGAGCAAGAGAGAGATAGAGAGAGAGAGGGAGAGAGAGATGGAGGGGGGGGGGGGGTCGTGTGAGGAATGGCAAATGATGGTTAATGCAGTGACATTATTTTATAGGTATATTATTATGATATATTGATTTCTTACATTCTTATCATAAATAATGTAAGTAGTAATTTTTGCGTCATAACCAGTATAACCAAAATCTTGCAAAAGAGTTAAATTTTCGCTAGATTTTTGGGCTTCAAACATACAGTTGCTTTCGGTGACGCCACGTGTATAATTATATGAGAAATCTTTTATCTCACTACTAGGTGAATTACTTGTTGATCTGTGTATTGATATACCGCCCAACATATACCTCATGATTGAACGCAATGCCTAATCCAAGGAATAAATACTAGAACTCACTGTTTCTTTATCAACACATTATTTTGTCTTTGAAGTGAACTTATATATTGATTTTTGAGAAATAGTTCATTTATTATAAAGGTAATTCACAAAATGTTCTCAAAATCGAATTCCTTGAATCACGTAGATGTGTTTTCATACCCCGATATTCAAAATCGGTTTAGTTTTGCCCCTAAAACACCAGTAAAGCAATACTCTGTATGAAACAATCTCATTTTTAATTAGTGGAAATTGCTAAGCGAGGACTAAAAATACAAAATGTTTAATATCTCCGCCGCTGGTGCACGGATTTTGGCAATCTATAGCTTGTTAGAAAGGTATTTTTACAAGCTTTCTATTTATGTGCAGTTTATGGGACAATATTGTATTGTTCGAAAGTTATTTGCGAAAAACCTGCCGCGTTTTGACAAAATCGCCCATATCTCAGAAAGTAAACAACATCGAAAATCAAAAATAATAGTGTCAAATGGGAACGTTAGGCCTTTCATTTGAAACTAATTTCATTAAGATCGGTTCAGCCATTGCTGAGATAATTACATGACATTTTGTACATACATACATACACACATACACACAGCTGAGCTGAGTCGATTGGTATATGAGACTCGGCCCTCCGGGCCTCGGAAAAAGTTTTCAAAGTTTGAGCGAATCCTATACATTTCTTTTGTAAGAAATGTAAAAACCAAACACAATTCTGATTTTATTGATTTTGTGAGATGGCTTTATTAAAATATTTTGTTGTTTTCTAGCCAAGACACACGACTTGCTGACAGACAGCATATTGGCTAAAACAATACAAATCTATCATTTTCAACATTTATTTTTCAAATGAAAAATATATATCAAACTTTTAATAAGTTATTAATTCTGACTTTGCTGCTCAGCATTGATGCTGTAGCTTTGCTGTTGTTTGATGTGGTGAAGTTTGGATGTGAAGTGATATAACTGTTGCCGGACAGCAGTGAAAACTAGAAAATTTATGAATCTTCTTTATTCGTTGTGAATCAAGGTTGGATTATAAATTCCTGCATGGATGATAATCTTGTGTTAGGATTAAGTTTTAGGGTATAAATACAAATTCTTACTGTTAATGTTTTCGCTGCCGTACAGAGCTGTCTAAATCGTACCCGTACAGTAATCAGTCTGTGTCCTAGCATTTAATAGCTTGCCTGCAATTTATATACGTTTAGCTTCCATTCCTCTTCAGAATTTACAGAGTGCTGCTTTTTTGGCTTGTCGTATGCCGAAACCGGTCTAATCAAATCTCTCTACTTGCTGCTTCGCGAGCCTGCAGCGGAACATTTTCTCTGTTGTGTTCAGCGAGTAACTTTACAAAACGTATATTCTCTTATGTATTTACATTCCAACCTATGACAAGAAAAGACTACCAGTAATGCGATTTGGAGCCAGTACTTGGGAGGATTTATCTCTGATGGCATCATTATAGCTTCGTAAAACTGTCTTGGAAAGATATTATTTTGTTGTTCTTACTATGTTGAAAAGACAATATGGTTGATATAAATATGATATATTATATGATATCATTATTGACAAATCAAAACATGATATAATTCAATTTTTTTATAATTTGTTCCAAGTGGCATATATCAAAATTATATGATCATATGATATAAATATCAAATCGAGCAATAATTTTGATACATTTTTGATATGGTTTTCTGATCGGGTACTTTGCTGAAAATGAAGTAATTCAAATTATCAACACGATTACACCAAAAATACCAAAAGTCCAGTAATTTGAATTAATAAAAATTACAATTAGTTACTTCCTATAGTCTGCGATCTGTCTGATAACACTAGTTTACAAGAAAAATGAAGCTTCATGAAAAAGTATTTTTTAGACTAATTTTGAATTGTTGGACACGAAAACAATAGTCATTTTTTTGTTCAAAGAAGCGATTTTGTGATTTCCTCAAAAAACTCGTTTTTGAGCACTTTTTGTAGTTTTTAGTCTATATTTCGTGTCAAAATCATTCAATTTATTTAGTCAATATGCAGCTTGAAAGGTACCGAGATGCCCTTTCCAAAAACATATAATATGTGTCGATCATATGTAAAATTTTTAGTGCTGCAAGCGACCAAAATTTAAAAAAGTGCATTTTTGACCATTTTTAAAAGTATTTTTTTTTTAAATTTCTTAGCCCAGTCCCTTTAGGAAAATTCAGTTTTCCCTACATAATGCATTGATTGAGGAACTTAGATATTTTATAAACACAGTATTAGTATTCATTTGTCAGTCTATTTTTTCGCTTTATCTTTCATTTAGCCTTTGAGATTTCTCACACTGATGTTGCCCCATGCTGATTAGAGTGTTTCTCTGAGTCTTTCCAGCGTCTCATGAACTATGTGTTATCAAAAACATCGTAAGAAATCATGTTCTAAATGTTCTCAATCGATATAATATCCGAAGAGAGTAATAAGAGTTATAAAAACCTGTTTTAATTCACCTATAGGTGCAATTGTGCCTTTCTCATTTCTCCAAACTATGATTTAATAACTGGTTCGTACAATATAACATTATGGAAATGTCTTTCATTCTTATTACACTTGGTAAGTATATATAAGAGCACCTTTTTGCATTCATCGAGGTATCGGTTTGAATCGGAGTTTTCAATGTGATCGCACTCCACAACCCGTAACTCCGGAGCTGGAAGTCGGATGGAGATGGAATTTAATATCAGTTTCCGGGGACGCAACACCTTTCATTTGAGACTAAGTTGATCAAATCGTTCTAGCCATTTTCGAAGAACCAATATAACCGTTATTCTGAATTTGGATGCTTCCGGATCCGTCGATGGTGGCCAGTGTGGCCAAAGAGACTTTGAATGACTGTTGGTGACCTAGATCTACAAATTCAACAGTTGTGTTTATATTTTGAAAAAAAATCACCTCACCAATTCATCGCAGAATTCGTTAGAATCGGGATTTGCTGCGTGATCGTACGTATCACCCTGTAATTCAGAAACCAGAACTCGGATCCACACAAAATTCAACAGCAGCTGATGGACCTTTCATTTAAAATCAAGTTTGTCAAAATCGGTTCAGACAATTCCGAGAAACCGATGTGGACAAATCAACAAATTTTGTTTTGTAACCATACTCTTCAACTCGTAATCCGGAACAAAATGTCGGTTGAAAATGAAATTCAATAGCAACCTATGGGAATATTATACCTTTCATTTGAATCTTAGTTTGTAAAAATCGGTTCAGCCATCTGCAAGAAACCGATGTGGACATTTTGTTAACAAATCCGCACAAACACACATACATACATACATACATACATACATACACACATACATACATACATACATACATACATACATACATACTTACATACATACATACATACATACATACATACATACATACATACATACAAATGCCCAGCGTACAAGAAGGCGACTGCAGGCCAACGGTGATGGAGATGACCCAGATAAACCTGAATCACTGTGAAACCGCACGGCAACTGTTGTGGCAGTCTACGACAGAAACTATGTGCGATGTCGCTTTGATCGCAGAGCCTTATCAAGTCCCCCCTAATAACGGTAACTGGGTGGCGGATAGATCAGGAACCGCAGCGATACAAGTAATGGGAAGATTCCCTATCCAAGAAGTGGTAGAACGTTCCTATGAGGGTTTCGTGAAAATCAACGGTATCTTCGTATGTAGCTGTTACGCTCCCCCAAGGTGGACAGTAGAGCAGTTCAGCCTAATGCTGGAGCAGTTAACCGAGCAGTTGATCGATCGGAAGCCGGTAGTCATTGGTGGTGACTTCAACGCCTGGGCTGTGGAATGGGGCAGTAGAGTAACCAACACAAGAGGGTGTATCCTGCAGCAAGCTCTAGCGAAGTTAGACGTACGATTGTGCAATGAAGGCTCTGTTAGTACATTTCGGAGAGACGGGAGGGAGTCCATCATAGACGTCACATTCTGTAGTCCCTCATTGACGGCGAACATGGATTGGAGAGTATGCGAAACGTATACGCATAGTGACCACCAGGAGATTCGCTACCGTATCGGCCAACGGAACCCCGCGGCAGTACAGAGAAGGGTGACCGGCGAACGAAAGTGGAAGACGAAAGCCTTCAACAAAGACCTCTTTGTTGAGGCACTTCGGCCGAACGGCGGGACCGAGAACGTGGATGCGGCTGACCTAACAAGAAGGATTGTGGCGGCTTGTGACGCCACAATGCCGCGAAAACTGGAACCACGCAACAAACGGCGTCCAGCTTACTGGTGGAACGAGACGCTTAGTACGTTACGCGCTGCTTGTCTCAGAGCCAGAAGGCGGGCCCAAAGAGCAAGGTCGGAACCAGATAGAGAAGAGCATAAGGCATCGTTTCGGGAAGCTAGGGCCGCTCTAAAACGGGAGATCAGACTTAGCAAGTCAGAGTGCCACAAGGAGCTATGCCGAGAAGTAGACGCCAATCCCTGGGGTGACGCATACCGAGTCGTGATGGCGAAAATGAAGGGTCCGACGACGCCAGCCGAAATGTGTCCGAGCAAGCTGAAGATAATCGTCGAGGGTCTTTTCCCGAAGCACGATCCAACTATATGGCCACCGTCACCGCACGGCGAGGAAGAAGGAGCAAACATGGATCGGCAAGTGACTAACGACGAGCTAGTAGAAGCATCGAAGCGCCTAAAACCAAAGAAAGCCCCTGGTCCGGATGGAATACCAAACGTGGTACTGAAAGCTGCGATCCTGGCATATCCGGACATGTTCAGGATAGTGATGCAGAAGTGCCTAAATGAAGGCAACTTCCCCGAAATGTGGAAGGTCCAGAAGCTGGTGTTGCTGCCGAAGCCAGGGAAGCCACCTGGCGACCCGACCTCGTACAGACCCATATGCCTGCTGGATACACTCGGAAAACTCCTGGAAAGGATTCACGGAAGTTGAGCGCGGACTGTCCAAGATGCAGTTTGGTTTCCGCAAAGGAGCATCGACAGTGGATGCAATTCGGATAGTGCTCGAGAGTGCCGAGAAGTCATCTAAACAGAAGCGAAGAGGAGATCGATACTGCGCTGTGGTCACGATAGATGTGAAGAACGCGTTCAACAGTGCCAGCTGGGAAGCCATCGCTGCAGCACTGCATAGAATGAGGGTTCCCGACTATCTGTGCCAGATCCTGAAGAGCTACTTTCAGAGCAGAGTGCTACTGTACGAGACGAGCGAAGGACAGAAGTCATTGCGTGTCACAGCGGGCGTTCCTCAGGGCTCCATTCTCGGTCCAACCCTTTGGAACGGGATGTACGATGGGGTGTTAACGCTGCAGCTGCCTAGGAAAGTGAAAATCGTAGGTTTCGCGGACGACGTGTCACTAACGGTGATGGGTGAGACACTTGAAGAAGTGGAGGTGTCGGTGACGGAGACAATAGACGCGATCGAGAGCTGGATGAACGGGGTCAAGCTGCAAATAGCTCACCACAAGACGGAGGTGTTGTTGGTCAGTAATTGCAGATCGGTCCAACGGATGCAGATCGACGTCGGAGGGCACGTGATTGCATCGAAACGTGCATTGAAGCAATTGGGAGTTATAATCGACGACCGGTTGAGCTTCAACAACCACGTTGATTACGCCTGTCTGTGAAAAGTCGGCGAAGGCAACGAACGCAATAGCGAGAATCATGCCAAACGTCGGCGGTCCGAGAAGCAGCACGAGACGTCTGCTATCTACTGTTTCGTCATCGATACTCCGATATGGGGTTCCTGCCTGGAGTGCTGCGCTGAAAACCAAGCGGAACCGTGAAAAGCTAAACAGGACATTCCGACTGATGGCCGTACGAGTCGCGAGTGCCTACAGAACAATATCGTCGGAGGCAGTATGCGTTATCGCCTGGATGATCCCCATCTGCATTACCCTGGCGGAGGACGTGGAATGCTATCAGCGGAGAAATGCACGTAACGCTAGGAGACAGGTTCGAGCGGACTCGTTGGCTAAATGGCAACAGGAGTGGGACAACGCGGAGAAAGGAAGGTGGACCCACCGACTCATCCCAAATGTATCGGCCTGGGTACATAGGAAGCATGGAGAGGTGAACTTCCATTTGACGCAGTTTTTGTCCGGACACGGATGCTTCCGGAAGTACTTGCATCGGTTTGGACATGCTTCGTCACCCCTTTGCCCGGGTTGTGCGACCGTGCAGGAGACACCGGAACACGTGGTCTTCGAATGCCCTTGATTCGAAGAAGTTCGTAGGGGTATACCTGGTATGACAGCGGACAATATCGTCGAAGAGATGTGCCGTGACGAACATACCTGGGACGCTGTCAACAGAGTGATCTCGAGCATACTCTCCGAGTTGCAGAGGAAGTGGCGTAGAGACCAACAAGAAACCGCAAATCGGGTTTCGAGAGAAATTCCACCGCCGGGGAACTCTCCAACTGTGTAGACTAGGTCCACCGCCGGGGACCAGTTGAGTAGTGCGTGATGTAGCACCGAGTTGGGTCGTCGGGGCGCCTGGGAACCGGACGTCAAGCTTCACCGGAATCGCTGAACCGACCTCGACATCCTTCCGGGTAGCTCGTGAGTAGGCTATATCCACCGCCGGGGATTGGACCGAGTAGACCGCGTCGCAGAGCTAGCAGTGGGTCGTTGGGGCGCCGGTGAACCGGAAGTTACGCTCCAACCGGAATCGCCGGATAGACCTCAGCACCTACTGTATGGCCCGTTGAGTAGGCTAGATCCACCGCCGGGGACTAGATCGAGTAGATCGGGCGAAACGGAACGAGAGGAAGCCAAAGGGCTCATGAAATTGTGGTGCTAAAACAAAAGAAGAATCGGTACCGGGGGAGCCTCCTTCGCCGGGGAACTCTCCGTCGGCGTAAGCTAGATCCACCGCCGGGGACTAGACTGAGTAGACCGCGACGAAATACCCCCAGTCGCAGGTCCACCGGAATCACCGAACTGACCTCGACATCTGGTTGGTTGGCTCGGTTTCGGGAGAACTTCTCTCGCCGGGGAATTCTCCGTCGGAGTAGGCTAGGTCCATCGTCGGGGACTAGACCGAGTAGTTCGCGAACAAGTCTGGTGCTCAAAGAGTAAACGGCGTTGAATGGTGCGAGAAGGGAGTTGCGGTGCTAACCGGCACAAGCGAGCCGCAGGGCTCGGTGAATTAGACAGTCAGAAGTTTGCCGCTCAGACTGTACTCGTAGGGGAGGAGTACTAAGCCACGACTCACAGCCAGCTTTCCGACTGCCATGCAGAGCTTGCCAGTCTGTGTGGATGGTAGAGAATTGGTGGTGTGTAGAGGAGTGGGGCTGTCACCCTACGGAAGAGACGAACTAGTAAGTAGTTGAATTAGAGTGTGTGCTATGCACATAAAAACCCCTCCCCGAAGTAATGCCGTAAGGTAGTGCCGGGGAGGAATCAGGTTCTGGGCAAGAGCAGTGGTTTTTAGCGGGTCGGGTGATGGCAGCCCAAACCCGTTCCCTGACAATGGGGTTTTTGTACATTTTTCCTCACTCAGGGTTTTTCTGAAATTTTTTTTTACTGCTCTCAAAAAAAAAAACATGCATACATACATACATACATACATACACATATACATACACACATACATACACACAGATATTTTGCGATCTCGGCGAACTGAGTCGAATGTTATATGAGACTCGGCCCTCCGGGCCTCGGTTAGAAAATCGGTTTTTGAAGCAATTGCATAACCTTTCTATATGAGAAAGGCAAAAGAATAATATTTAATTAGCTTAATAAGCATGAGTTCAATGTTATCTTCATGTGATTATAATTTGGAAAGGTTGGTGGAATGGGTTTGAACGTGTAGGGAATGGGGGGTTAGTAGAATGGGAGTGGAGGATGCGTCAGAAATCCTTCAACTTATTTCGGTATACGGGATGGATGAAGGAAATGCGGGCGTGAGGGTGGTCCAAGGGGAGGGGAGTGATGAAGGAGAGAGGTGTAAGGGCAAGACGGGGGGGGGGGCGGCGACGCAATACTCAACTGCATATTTTGCCTTCCATTTGAGACTTGGTTTGAGAAAATCGGTTCAGTCATCACCGAAGAACCGATTTGACTTTAATTGTGGAATATGCCCGGAATTCCGGACTTCCGGAATCGTCGATAGTGGACAATATATTCAAAGAATGTTTTATTGGCAATCAGTGATCTAGATCTGCGATTAGAAGTAATTTGGTGACCATTTCAATAGTTTTTAGCCTCTGAGGTATTACGATTGTACCGATTTATATGGGAAATTCCAGTGTATCCTTACTAACACCCCTGTAACTCCGGAAGCAAGAGTCAGAACCGAATGAAATTCAGCAGCAGTCAATGGTATTACTGTATCTTTCATTTGAAATCAAGTTTGTAAAAATCGGTAGAGAATTCGTTGGGGAATGGGTGTGATATTAACTTGGGAACTTGGCGGGTTCCCCGGGGGCGTCATGAACTGTCATAGGTGGCCAATGTGGTCAAAGCTGCTTTGATTGATCATTAGTGATCCAGACCCGCAAACTAGAGTAATGTTACATCAATTTTAATATGTTTTACATCATTTGAACATCATGGTGGTACCAGTTTATATGGGAATTTGCTGTGTGACCGCACTTTTCAACCCGTAACTCCGGAACCGGAAGTCGGATCAACTAAAAATTCAATAGCAGCTTATGGGAGCGTTATACCTTTCAGATGAAACTAAGTTTGCGAAAATCGGTTCAGCCATCTCTGAGAAAATTGTGTGAGTTTAAATGACACACACACACATACACACACACATACACACACATACATACACACACAGACATTTGCCGATCTCGACGAACTGAATCGAATGGTGTATGACACTCGGCCCTCCGGGCCTCGGTTAAAAAGTCGATTTTTACAGTGATTGCATAGCCTTTCTTTATATGAGAAAGGCAAAAAATTTTCGAGATAACATAAAATCTCGACGTTTCATGCATTTTAACCTTTACAGTACCAAGCTAAAATTGTTCTGAAAATTTTGTTTAAATTTTGCTCTCATTTCGTCAATTTTTGACCGAATTGGATGGAACTGGCTTTAAAAGACCTGGAATTTAGTCCAGTTTCTATATACCGAGTAGTGTTCAAATCCGTGGACCGGTTCCGGAACTAATCCGAATTCCCTTGGGGTATATCCGGCATCCCAGTGAGGTGACGGACGAGTTTTGAAGAAACATCCCGTAAATTTAAGTAATTGTATTTTGAAATGTGCTACATATGACTATTTCCCATTGATCCTTCACAATAGACATGAATTGGACCAATCTTGGCCACCGGAGAACTGTTCCGGGAGAACCTAAGAAAATGTATATATTTTTCTATCATTCCAGCGATTTCGGTTCATAGCTTTATACGAAATGCGAAGTTCTTCCAATCATACGGTTCTACAGCTCCCTCAAGGCCATTCCGGCACCGGTTCCGTACGGATGGACATTTGACGACATTTTGAAAACCAAGATGGCAGCATCCGGTTACCACAAAATAGTGAAAACCACCATCAATATGGGTGTTATTTGAAAGAGAACGGCCAGCAAAAGCCGGAAATTGATAATTGACGCCATTTTGAAAAGCAAAATGGCGATTTCCGATTACCACAAAACAGTGAAAAGCATCATCAATATGGGTGTCATTTGAAAGGGAGTGGTCAATAGAAAACAGAAATTGATTTTTGACGCCATTTTCAAAACCAAGATGGCGGTTTCCGGTTATCACAGTGCAGTGCAAACCACCACCAATAATGGCGTCATTGTAAAGCGCTAGCGTTCAGCAAAAGCCGGAAATTGGTTTTTGACGCCAATTCGAAAACCAAAATGGCGGGTTCATTTTCCAAAGAAACAGTGAAAACCGTCATCAATATGGGTGTCATTAGAAAAGAGATGGTCACTTGAAAACTAAGATGGTAGCTTCCGGTTACCACAAAACAGTGAAAACAACCATCAATATGGGTGTTATTTGAAGGAGGAAATTTATAATTGACGCCATTTTCAAAACCAAGATGGCGGTTTCCGGTTACCACAACAGTCAAAAGTATTGTCAATATGAGTGTCATTCAAAAGGGGGGGGGGGGGGTCAATAGAAGACAGAAATTGATTTTTTCGCCATTTTCTAAGCAAAGATAGCGGCTTCCGGTTTCCACAAGGCAGTGAAAACCACTGTCAGTAATGGTGTCATTGTAAAGCGGGTGGTCAGCAAAAGACGAAAATTGATTATTTACGCCATTTTGAAAACCAAGATGGTGGCTTCCTGTTCCAAGGAAACAATGAAAACCATTGTCAGTATGGGTGGCATTTGAAACGGGGTGATCAGTAGAAGACGGGAATTGATGATTGACGCCATTTTGAAAACCAAGATAGCGGCTTCCGGTTTCCACAAAACAGTGAAGACTGTCATCAAGATGGAAGTCATTTGCGAGTGGATGGTCGGCAGATACGGATATTGATTGACGCCATTTTGGAAAGCAAGATGGTGGTACCACAAAATAGTCAAAATCATCATCGGTATGGGTTTTATTTAGAAATGAACGGTCACCCATGTAGCAATTCTTCACACCAACAATAAGTATGTGCTGTTGTGACAGACAACTAAGTTTCTTCGTGACTCAAAAGGTACAGATTTAGACTAATTTTCAATATAGTTCAGCGAAACTTTTAAAACTTGCTCCCATTTCGTAGTCATTATTATGCGAGAATAACCGAATTAAATCATATTGTTGTCAATATGTTGAACGCAGATCTCAACAAGATTAGTTCATTCTAGCCGATGTTCACATGGACTGTCCATCGGCAATATTATTATAATAATAATTTTCGATTTGAACATGTGTATTTCCTCGTTCAATACTGCGGATCGTGATCGTGCGTTGCATTGGAGATGTATTTGTTGATTCACGCGTTCGTGGTTGGTGTCGGTGTCGGCTTCATAGTGTGGTATACGTGCAGGTGTGTGGGGCTTCTTCGATGACTTAATCGTTTATGGAGTGATTGCTGGCCTCAATTAAAGCAGTGGATGATATCAAGAAGTTTTGACTCGTGAGCCGCTGCCGAATAATGTGCTGGGGGAACGACGGCGACTGAGATGCCGCGGTTGCCTACTTTTTTCTTTACTATGTAAGTAAGGGTTTTCCACTATTCGGGTTCTTGTTTGCACGGCGTACCCTTCTTTTCAGGGCGGCCTAGGTGTTTTTACAGAATTACGGATTTTCGTTTCACAACAAAAAAAGGTAAATAAACTAATAGATTTACCGACTTTTATTCCACCAAATCTCCTCTTTGCTGCACTCTGTCGATGAAGTTGATCAGCTGCTTCTGACGATGGCGGGAAGGCGGGCGGTTTCTTCCGACTGGCCGAGAACACAACGGCCGCGTTCTCCTGCTGGTGTCGTTGGCTGCGCCGGCAGCGGTCCTTGACTTTTAGCTAGGGATGTGAGCTTGGCTCCTTTGTTGGAACCTCCCTAGGGACGATGGCGAATTATCGCCGGATCTACTCGCTCCCCGCGAGAGATCCCAGAAGTCACCGCAGTGTACTTCCCAGGGAGCACCTTTGGCCACCCTGCTTCGCTCTCCTTGAAGCTTAGCTGTGAAGGAGAGCTAGGCTCGTTCGGCTGATCCTTCACAGCGAGAGCGGAAAGGCGTCTTCTGGGTCCTTTATACTTAGCCGGGGAAGCGAGTTGCTCCTTGGCGCTTAGCTTCCTTTTCCGGCGACCCGACACCAAAACACTTGAGTACCCGAACCACGGGTCGGAACTTTTCGAACGGGATTGTCACCGTCGCACACACGCACTTCACCGCACTGGTTATTGTGGCTGGAAACTGTCCCGGAAAAACAAAAAAACTCGGGGCGTCTGTTCGATGCCGTGGTCCGTCACTATCTAAAAACCTCGATGGCCGCCTTCTCCACGACACGAAAAAACAAACACCAACACCAAAAAACCGTACCGCCGCATAGCTATGTGTAGCATATCCAGCACACTTATTGCAGCAAGAGGAGAGCGCTTGCCTATCCAACCCCTTTGTTTCTTGTATACAAACTTAAAACAAAAATTAGTACACCTATCTGATTACACAAAACCGTTCGACGATTGTAAGGACGTGACCCCTATCGGCCTACCTCTGAGTCGATTCCTAGTCCCACCAGGAGTACCTGCTCTAAATTTGAAGCAAATCGGACAAGTCTAGCTACCGGACCAACGTGCCTGAAGTTTGTTTGGGATTTTTCGACAATTTATATGAAGAAAACCCACTAGCTCGCATTTTCACCGCTAGGTGGCACAGTATGCATCGAATTATGACTGTAAGTGAAAATAAGAAATATAATTGAATTGTGTACAACTTTGTCGAAGACTGCTAGTCAATTCGGCTTTGTTAAAAGAAGTTATTAAACTTTTAGCGAAGTGGTGTCTGAGTCAGTTTTGCATGGGGCCTAGCAGTGCGTGGTAGTGTATCGGTACTAGGTTCTAACAAACTAAACATTTTTGTAGAATAATGGTTAGATTTAGCTGAATCGTATGTTCGGAAGAATTGCAATACATAATACGAGTTATGTCTTGGTTAGAAAATTTTAGTGCCACCTGTGACCGCATAGATGGCGCCAACACTAACTTTTCAACGGAGAGAGATAGAAATTAGGTGTCTTCTACAAATATCACCGGTTCTATTTACTATAGAATCCATTCGAAAAATGGTTTTTGAAGAAAATTGCTCAAGGAGCTTAACTTTTCGCGGCAGTGATGCCAACTATGCGATTTTTTTCAGTTAAATATTAAAAGTTTTTTTTTCTTATAACAAATATTTTAATTTTGAAGATTCTGATGCCATCGTGTTCTGTAGATATTTTTACATAAAAAACACTTATAATGTCAATATAATTTGAGCGCATCCTGAGATGCACTGTTTTGAAGGGAAGAACTCGAATTTACTCATATAAAAATCCATTTTTATTGGCCAAAATTGAGAAAATCTTCAAACAGTCATAAAAATTGACCCTGATCTGCTAAAAAGCAACCAAAAACGTAGTTTTTCATAATTTCTCGTCTACTTCACGATAAATTATGTGTGAACTTAGAATACTCAAGTTAGTTTTTTTATTGTTGTGCGCCTGCGATTTTATATGGGAAATAGCGTTTTTTGCTTCAAAATATCGCTGATTTGCTATTTGACTGAAAAAATCGGATAGTTGGCAGCACTGCCGCCAATAACTAATATCTAAACTCCTTATCCTCTCCGGCTTATGTGGGAATTTCATACGTGACCGGATGGATTAGTCTATATTTCCGGACGCATCCAAGCGATCCGTACGAAATTTTACAGACATCTGTGGGGATACTATAGCTATCATTTGGGACAGTGTTTGTGAAAATCGGCCCAACCATTTCCGGGAAACTGATGTGAGTACGTCAATTTTGAAAGATGGCCGCTTTTCCCGGGCACTTCCGGAACCGTCTATGGTGGTCAATGTAGTCAACGAAAGGTTGGTTGGCCGTCGGTGACCTAGAACAGCAAATTTAAGTTGTTTGAGAGACATTTTAGCGAAATTTTTAACTTTTTTGCTTTCATCGGAGTATCGGTTTGAATCGCAATTTGCTATGTGATCGCACGCCACAACCTGTAACTCCAGAACCGGAAGTCAGAGCGGGATGAAATTAAATAACCATTTACGAAGGCGCAACACCTTTCATTTGAGACTAAGTTTGGTTGAATTGGTCTAGCCATCTCCGAGAAACTGATGTGACTGTTATTCTGAATTTGGATACTTCCGACGGGGCTTCCAGAACCGATGATGGTGGCCAATGTGGCCAAAAAGACTTTGATCGTGCTCATCACCCTGTAATTCCGGAACCGGAAGTCGGATCCATCAGAAATTCAATAGCAGCCTATGGGAACGTTGTATCTTTCATTTGAGACTAAGTTTGTCAAAATCGGTTCAGCCAGCTCTGAGAAAAATGAGTGACATTTTCGGTCACATACACACACAGACGCATATACACACACATACATACATACACACATACATACACACGCTCAGACATTTGCCTAACTCGACGAACTGAATCGAATGGTATATGCCACTCGGCCCTCCGGGCCTCCGTTAAAAAGTCTATTGAGAAAGGCAACAATTTAAACTTTTTACATTCATCGCAGAATTCGTCAGAATCGAGATTTGCTGCGTGATCGTACGTATCACCCTGTAATTCAGGAACCAGAACTCGGATCCACACAAAATTCAACAGCAGCTGATGGACCTTCCATTTAAAATCAAGTTTGTCAAAATCGGTTCAGAAAATTCCAAGAAACCGATGTGGACAAATCAACAAATTTTGTTTTGTAACCATACTCTTCAACTCGTAATCCGGAACAAGATGTCGGTTGAAAATGAAATTCAATAGCAACCTATGAGAATAGTATACCTTTCATTTGAATCTTAGTTTCTAAAAATCGGTTCAACCATCTCCGAGAAACCGATGTAGACATTTTGTTAACAAATCCGCACATACACACACATACATACATACATACATACATACATACATACATGCACACATACATACGCACATACAAACACACATACATACACACAGATATTTTGCGATCTCGGCGAATTGAGTCGAATGTTATATGAGACTCGGCCCTCCGGGCTTCGGTTAGGAAATCCCTTAACCTTTCTATATGAGAAAGGCAAAAGAATAGTATTTAATTACCTTAATCAGCATGAGTTCAATGTTATCTTCATGTAATTATATTTTGAAATGTTGATGGAATGGGTTTGAAAGTGGAGGGAATGGAGGGTTAGTAGAGTGAGAGTGGAGGATGCGTCAGAAATCCTTCATCTTATTTCGGTATACGGGGTGGATGAAGGAAATGCGGGCGTGAGGGTGGTCCAAGGGGAGGGGAGTGATGAAGGAGAGAGGTGTAAGGGCAAGGCTGGGGGAGGAGGGGCGGCGACGTAATACTCAACTGCATATTTTGCCTTCCATTTGAGACTTGGTTTGAGAAAATCGGTTCAGTCATCACCGAAGAACCGATGTGACTTTAATTGTGGAATATGCCCGGAATTCCGACTTCCGAAATCGTCGATAGTGGACAATATATTCAAAGAATGTTTTATTGGCAATCAGTGATCTAGATCTGCGATTAGAAGTAATTTGGTGACCATTTCAATAGTTTTTAGCCTCTGAGGTATTACGATTGTACCGATTTATATGGGAAATTCCAGTGTATCCTTACTAACACCCCTGTAACTCCGGAAGCAAGAGTCAGAACCGAATGAAATTCAGCAGCAGTCAATGGTATTACTGTATCTTTCATTTGAAATCAAGTTTGTAAAAATCGGTAGAGAATTCGTTGGGGAATGGGTATAAAGAAAGGCTATGCAATCACTGTAAAAATCGACTTTTTAACCGAGGCCCGGAGGGCCGAGTATCATACACCATTCGATTCAGTTCGTCGAGATCGGCAAATGTCTGTGTGTGTATGTATGTGTGTATGTGTGTGTGTATGTGTGTGTGTGTCATTTAAACTCACACAATTTTCTCAGAGATGGCTGAACCGATTTTCGCAAACTTAGTTTCATCTGAAAGGTATAACGCTCCCATAAGCTGCTATTGAATTTTTAGTTGATCCGACTTCCGGTTCCGGAGTTACGGGTTGAAGAGTGCGGTCACACAGCAAATTTCCATATAAACTGGTACCACCATAATGTTCAAATGATGTAAAACATATTAAAATTGATGTAACATTACTCTAGTTTGCGGGTCTGGATCACTAATGATCAATCAAAGCAGCTTTGACCACATTGGCCACCTATGCCGGTTCATGACGCCCTCGGGGAACCCGCCAAGTTCCTAAGCTAATATCACACCCATTCCACAACGAATTCTCTACCGATTTTTACGAACTTAATTTCAAATGAAAGATACAGTAATGCCATTGACTGCTGCTGAATTTCATTCGGTTCTGACTCTTGCTTCCGGAGTTACAGGGGTGTTAGTAAGGATACACTGGAATTTCCCATATAAATCGGTACAATCGTAATACCTCAGAGCCTAAAAACTATTGAAATGGTCACCAAATTACTTCTAATCGTAGATCTAGATCACTGATTGCCAATCAAACATTCTTTGAATATATTGTCCACTATCGACGATTCCGGAAGTCCGGAATTCCGGGCATATTCTACATTTAAAGTCACATCGGTTCATCGGTGATGACTGAACCGATTTTCTCAAACCAAGTCTCAAATGGAAGGCAAAATATGCAGTTGAGTATTGCGTATTTAAACCGATACCGCGATGAATGCAAAAAGGTGCTCTTATATATACTTACCAAGTGTAATAAGAATGAAAGACATTTCCATAAAGTTATATTGTACGAACCAGCTATTAAATCATAGTTTGGAGAAATGAGAAAGGCACAATTACACCTCTAGGTGGATTAAAACAGGTTTTTATGATAGAGTGAAAAGTAAAACTCGTACGTTCTAACAGAGGGATTTTTGCCTTTCTCGTATAAAGAAAGGCTATACAATCACTGTAAAAATCGACTTTTTAACCGAGGCCCGGAGGGCCGAGTGTCATATACAATTCGATTCAGTTCGTCGTGATCGGAAAATGTCTGTGTGTATGTATGTGTGTGTATATGTGTGTGTGTCATTAAAACTCACACAATTTTCTCAGAGATGGCTGAACCGATTTTCACAAACTTAGTTTCATCTGAAAGGTATAACGCTTCCATAAGCTTCTATTGAATTTTTAATTGATCCGACTTCCGGTTCCGCAGTTACGGGTGGAAGAGTGCGGTCCCATAGCAAATTCCCGTATAAACTGGTACAGACATGATGTCCAAATGATGTAAAATATCTTAAAGTAGGTGAAACATTACTCTAGTTTGCGGGTCTGGATCACTAATGATCAATCAAAGCAGATTTGATCACATTGGCCACCTATGATGGTTCATAATGCCTCCGGGGAACTCGCCAAGTTCCTAAGCTAATATCACACCTATTCCCCAGCGAATTCTCTACCAATTTTTACAATTTGATTTCATATGAAAGATGCAGTAATACCATTGACTGCTGCTGAATTTCATTCATCGATTCGCACGTCTGGATCACTGATTGCTAATCAAACAATCCTTGAATTTATTGTTTACTATCGACGATTCCAGAAGTCCCGGATTCTGGACATATTCTACAATTAAAGTCACATCGGTTCTTCAGTGATGACTGAACCGATTTTGTTAAACCAAGTCTTAAACGGAAGGCAAAATATGCAGTTGAGTATTGCGTCATCCCCCCCCCCCCCCCCCCCCCTTTAACCTTACACCTCCCTCCTTCATCACTCCCCGTCACGCATTGCCTCCATCCATCCCGTATACCGAAATAAGATGAAGGATTTCTGACGCATCCTCCACTCGCATTCTACTAACGAAAGCGAGCGTTGCGGTGGGGTTCGGTTGTTAGGGAATGTAATGGTTTCTTTTTTTGGCGGTTATGTGCAGGTATTGTTTGTTGTGAGGTGATGGATACCGGCTTAATAATGATTCATGACCATATTCGCTAAAACTTTGATGTAATAGGCGAATCTTTTTCTCACACTGCTTTGATACAGTACTAGCGTGAACGTCTTTAAAGTGTGTTGATGATTTTGTTAGCCGGTAGGGAAGCTTTCTCGGGATTGTAAATCTACTGGAATTAAATGTGTTGTGGTTTTGGAGAATTTGGTCCTACCCGTATGGGAGAGGAAGTGCTGGGCTTTGCTCCCGTTTAGTATGCGTGAGACCCTAATTAGGTTGTTGAGTGGGAGAATCGCTCGATTCATTTGATGGCCATTATTCGGATTATACAGGGGGTTGTTGCAGCAACTTTTGACCTATAGCTATAGCTGAGTTCTGCTTTTAACGATGTGGTTGTGATTTGGTTTCGGTAAACAGTTGTATTGCATGCCCCAGTACAGTGAATTAGTGTGCCGATAGATCGCAGCAACTTTTTCATAGGTACACTGAGAAACAAAAATATGCATAGATAGCATACTTTCTATTCCCGTTTCTTTTCTTCTGCTAGGATTTTTATGCATTTTCATGCATATGCTTCTAGTAAGCATTCAATGAGTGGATAGACCAAATGTGTCCAATGCATAGAATTTACGGCGGAAGGAACGAAAGGTAGATAGAAAGGTGTGCTATCGATGCATAAATAAAATTCTGCGTGTAGCATTCGGCTACATTGTCGGTGTTTCGGGCAACCTTTTGTGTTGTTTGGAGATGGACCGGCTGGTTTTCTTATTTAGTTGTTTGATAGGGAATTCATACGAATTGAACGGGGGTGGGGCTCATCAAATTCTTTCTGCGCATACTGCTGGGTATTTCATTATGGGTATGATCGGCTGGGGTTTCTTAAGATTTTGGGATTACTTTTACTTACATCGATGAAACTCTGTTTTATAGGGTAATGAGCCTGTTGAATGTTAGTGGATCGGATTGCATTGTGAGAGAGCGCATGTCCTCCGGGTGATGTCGATCAGGTCGACGTTTCTTTGGACTGAGGGAACTAGTTTCTATGTTTGTTTGACCAACTAGGGAGCTAGTACCCAGGGTATTAAATATGCGCACGGAAGATGCATGGTATGGCCTGAGTGTTTATTGTATGTGGAGGCGATCAGCTATTGTTGTTCGCGTCTATTATCACCTTTTTGCCTTTCTCAATAGAAAGGTATTGCAATTGCTCTGAAAACCGACTTTTTAACGGAGGCCCGGAGGGCCGAGTGACATATACCATTCGATTCAGTTCGTCGAGTTCGGCAAATGTCTGTGTGTGTATGTATGTGTGTGTATGTGCGTCTGTGTGTGTGTACGCGAACACAATCTCACTCACTTTTCTCAGAGATGGATGAACCGATTTTTTCAAACTTAGTCACATGTGAAAGGTGCAACGTTCCCATAGGCTGCTATTGAATTTCTAATGGATCCGACTTCCGGTTCCGGAATTACAGGGTGATGAGTACGATCACGCAGAAAATGTCGATTTTAAGAAATTCTGCAATGAATGTATAATGGTGAAAATTTTTCCAAAATGTCACCACAACTGCTTCGATTTGTAGTACTAGGTCATTAACAGCCATTCAAAGTCTCTTTGGTCACATTGGCCACCATCATCGGTTCCGGAAGCCCCGGCGGAAGTATCCAAATTCAGACTAACAGTCACATCGGTTTCTCGGAGATGGCTAGACCGAATCAACCAAACTTAGTCTCAAATGAAAGATGTTGCGTCCCCGTAAATGGCTATTAAATTTTATCCCCAACCGACTTCCGGTTCCGGAGTTACGGGTTGTGGCGTGCGATCACATAGCAAATTGTGATTCAAACCGATACTCCGATGGAAGCAAAAAAGGTAAAAATTTCGCTAAAATGTCTCTCAAATAACTTAACTTTGCAGTTCTAGGTCACCGACGGCCAAACAAACTTTCGTTGACTACATTGACCACCATAGACGGTTCCGGAAGTGCCCGGGAAAAGCGGCCATCTTTCATAACTAGCAAACTCATATCAGTTTCTCGGAAATGGTTGGGCCGATTTTTACAAACTTAGTCCCAAATGATAGCTATATTATCCCCACAGATGTCTGTAAAATTTCGCACGGATCGCTTGTATGGTTCCGGAAATATAGACTGAACGGTCCGGTCACACATGAAATTCCCATATAAGCCGGAACTCAAAATTTTTTTCAAGGGGGGGACCCCATGAAATTTCAGAAATCGAATTCGTATTTTTGATGCATCTTTAAAATGCATGAAACGTCGAGATTTTATGTTATCACGAAATTTTTTTTTTTTTAAATCGACTGTTTGGGACTTTGCCGATTTCGCACCTTTTTGCCTTTCTCATATAAAGAAAGGCTATGCAATCACTGTAAAAATCGACTTTATAACCAAGGCCCGGAGGGCCGAGTGTCATACACCATTCGATTCAGTTCGTCGAGATCGGCAAATGTCTGTGTGTGTGTGTGTATGTGTGTGTGTGTATGTGTGTGTGTCATTTAAACTCACACAATTTTCTCAGAGATGGATGAACCGATTTTCGCAAACTTAGTTTCATCTGAAAGGTATAACGTTCCCATAAGCTGCTATTGAATTTTTAGTTGATCCGACTTCCGGTTCCGGAGTTACGGGTTGAAAAGTGCGGTCACACAGCAAATTCCCATATAAACTGGTACCACCATGATGTTCAAATGATGTAAAACATATCAAAATTGATGTAACATTACTCTAGTTTGCGGGTCTGGATCACTAATGATCAATCAAAGCAGCTTTGACCACATTGGCCACCTATGACGGTTCATGACGCCCCCGGGGAACCCGCCAAGTTCCTAAACTAATATCACACCCATTCCACAACGAATTCACTACCGATTTTTACAAACTTGATTTCAAATGAAAGATACAGTAATGCCATTGACTGCTGCTGAATTTCATTCGGTTCTGACTCTTGCTTCCGGAGTTACAGGGGTGTTAGTAAGGATACACTGGAATTTTCCATATAAATCGGTACAATCGTAATACCTCAGAGGCTAAAAACTATTGAAATGGTCACCAAATTACTTCTAATCGCAGATCTAGATCACTGATTGCCAATCAAACATTCTTTGAATATATTGTCCACTATCGACGATTCCGGAAGTCCGGAATTTCGGGCATATTCCACAATTAAAGTCACATCGGTTCATCGGTGATGACTGAACCGATTTTCTCAAACCAAGTCTCAAATGGAAGGCAAAATATGCAGTTGAGTATTGCGTCGCCGCGTTTGTAGATCTAGGTCCCCAACAGTCATTCAAAGGCTCTTTGGTCACACTGGCCACCATCGACGGATCCTGAAGTATCCAAATTCAGAATAACGGTTATATTGGTTTCTCTAAAATGGCTAGACCGATTTGATCAACTTAGTCTCAAATGAAAGGTGTCGCGTCCCCGGAAACTGATATTAAATTCCATCTCCATCCGACTTCCGGCTCCGGAGTTACGGGTTGTGGAGTGCGATCACATAGAAAACTCCGATTCAAACCGATACCGCGATGAATGCAAAAAGGTGCTCTTATATATGTACTTGCCAAGTGTAATAAGAATGAAAGAGATTTCCATAATGTTATATTGTACGAACCAGCTATTATATCATAGTTTGGAGAAATGAGAAAGGCACAATTGCACCTCTAGGTGGATTAAAACAGGTTTTTCAGTTCAATATTACCGTGGCTGTTTTTGCTTTTTCAAAATTTTAGAACTCGAATAATGATTTATTTTCCTGTATATAGTTGTCATGTGATGTATAATAATAAAATGTAATATATGCATTTAAAAGTTTTTAATGAATATAAACAACGCACACATTCTCGTGATTCATGATTGAGAAAGGCACAATTGCACCGCTAGGTGGATTAAAATAGGTTTTTATGGTATAATTCATCGACAGTGCTGTCTTTGGCAAAGAGACGCTTTGGTTGTGCAACAGATTTTTCCGATCTTGTTTTATAAGCGGATGGTGGTGGTCTTCATTTTGTTGTTTTCAGGATTGTGCGTACCTTGTCGTGTGTAGCCTTGGGTATTCGTTGATTTGGGGGAGTTGTGGAAGAACGCGTGTTCGCCGGATGATGCCAGTCGAGCTGGCATTTGTTTGAACTGAGCGGATTGATTTCTTTGTTTGTTTGGTGTTTGTTGGACAGAGTAAGGAACTTATTCGCAGGGCGTTTGATGTACGTGGGGGTACGCGAATGGACTGCCCTTGTATGCAAAAGTGACGTAAGCGCCACTTTGGTCAAATTTCATTTTTTCATATTTATGAATTCTGCACAATAATCCACGTCTTTCAGTGTAATTGTCTTTAAAAAATTATGCAAAATGGCCTTTTAAAACGAGAAAAACAAAGTGATGTAGACGCCATTTTTTTACCAAAGTGACGTACCGGTGCAATATAGTATTGAAGGTATATTTAACAAGGCAAAACAATTTATTTTTAAGCTGTTGTATCATAAGTAATGTTGGGAGCTAGATAAGCACCATTTTGTGATGTAAATGGCTAGGGTGGTGTTATAGTTATGCTAGGGTGGTATTCAAATTAGTTCTTTTAGCACGATAAATTTTTTTAACTATTTATATTTTATAAAGAAGTCTCCTGTGCAAGTTCGAATGCTTCTTTAAAGCAGCAAGCTTAGTCTTTTTCAACATGTATTTTTCATACCACAATAATGTACGAATGTATCTTGGTGAAAACTTTTGTTCAAAACCTTGACCGCTGTTGTTCTATATTCCATCATTGTAGTGCGCAATTGGTACCCAACCAACTAATTTCAAAACCAATTCCAACCAAAACACCTGCAAATGAAATGGAATTTATTCAAGTCTCATAAACCGTGAGTTGAACTGTTCACATATCCGGCTCCAAATTTATTCGAAAATTTCATGGGGTCAGTCCAAGGCAATGTTAAGCCAGTTTCATTAATTTTTCAAAGTATAGCATGAAAACTGGTATTAATATAACATGAACATTAATAAATTGTATCAGGAATCAGTCGTTAAGTGGAACACTGTATCCAAATGTCTTTAAATGTGATTGTATTTTTCACAGATCACAGAATTTGATGTGCCGCATGACAGAAATAATTACTAGAATTGTTTGGTCCGAACTTCCATATTCTAGAATTGTTAATAAAGTGTCCCTATTTGGCATTGAATTTGCATTGTCCATAAATTATAGAGTTGATATTATTTGATATGTCGCATGACAGAAATGTTTAACAAAAACGTTTCATCCCGGATGGCATTGTTCGTAGAAAACCGAGCTGGTGCACCTTGATGTACCGCGTGACAGGAATATTCACTTAAAAATGTGTCCGTTGAAAAAAAATCCGGAATCACCGAATGTGTTGTAAAGTTTCTCCGTGTTTCCGGATGACTTTACATGTCTGCAGATCATCGTTGATGTGCCGCATGGCAGGTGTCTTCAAGTATTAATGTTTCACAAACTTGGGTAGCGCATTCCATATTCACTAGGACTTCCAGCCCAGAACTGCTTCCACGTTGCCTGAAAGAGGCCTACATGATACCAAAATGAAGTTATAGTGTTCAAATGTAGGATAAAATATACAATATATTTTATAATAATGCCTGACTTGCAGCTAAACTTTGGAAAATTAATGAAAATGTACTGAATGGCCCTCGGACATAACCCACGGAACATCAGTATAAATCCAAAACCGACCATCTGACCAGACCACCACATATAGCCTCGGAAACTTGAAGGAAGTAATAATCATTTGCAGATAATTCAGTTGAAACGGTTGATAATATACGACACGTTTTACCCGGTACTTTTGATTTGTATACGTACGTCAGAATTGCATAAAACCAGTGATATAAAATCGCTATTTTTTGCAAAAAGGGCGTTAGCTAAAATTTACAAGGTTTTTGCCAAAAATTGAAAATTTAAGCAATTGGCTAATATCTACGATTGATTGTACACATTTTGTACAGAACAGATAGTTGAAACATTATTCGTGCTTTTGAAAACATCACGAAACACAAAAATTGGTTTCCTGAAAAATATTCCTATTGGCGCTAACGTCAGAATTGCATAAAAGGGCAGTGGAGTGATCACTGTTGATTCGTGTGCGAGGGTTGAGAGTTGAATTCGTGAGAGGGAGCAACAACCAATTACAAATTTGTGGCAGTCATGTCTGCACGAAGAACGAATGTTTCACTGTCATGTACATTGATTTGCTTTTAATCGGTGTATTACTGATTGAGAAAGAAACTAACACATAATTGTCGTTTCATTTCTTATGATAATAAATACCAAAGTTTACACACGATTTATAGTACTTGTATTACGGTCCCTTCAAGATATTAGCATATTTTTTTCGATGAACGCTTTTTATTATATCGTATTGTTCTTGGAATA
Organism: Topomyia yanbarensis; assembly: GCF_030247195.1. NCBI lineage: Eukaryota > Metazoa > Arthropoda > Insecta > Diptera > Culicidae > Topomyia > Topomyia yanbarensis. The sequence continues at coordinate 281,960,779 of NC_080671.1, forward strand.
CCGTGTTTCGCCGGAATACAGAAGCAAGGAATAATAAAATCGTTGACGTAACAAACCGTGCTTTTCCGAATTAATTCAATAAACGATAAATTTACCATAAATTCTCGGCAGCCGGCTGCCCAGATAAATAAACACATGATAATAGTTCTGAGAATCACATTGATCGTATCACTTATCAAGGCGAATCCAGATCTTGTCTAATTCTATACCCCACCCTACTAACAAAAACACCTTCCCGTGGCAAACGTGTAGATGCAGACGTATACACGGTCTCCATTACAACGTTTGTTACACTAACATTCCTTTCCTTCCCCGATGACTTTAAGGACGTGGCCGGCGCCGTTATTGACATACCAAAGTATAGGACTCTCGAAACGTGCACATTGAGGATGGATAGCTACTCCCAGGCCCCATTCGTTGATTCTCTGTGCAATTTCGCTTGTTCTGGTCAATCACGGAGTAGCAACTACGAATTGTACGGTCATTATGCTCATGCTCATGCTCATGCTCAAAAACCTAGTCAATACCCCAGTAAAAAGATATTCAGAAAGTAAATGAAATTGAAAATCAGAGCTTTCACCATTCATTCAAATTCAATCCGAATGAACCCCAATACAGTTCGGTGTAACACTAGCCTTCGCCTCGACCAAATGAATCGCTGTTATTGACACCGAAGCAACAACACGAGGAAACAGAGACAGGAAGGAATATGTTCGTACACACTTGCATATGTATATATTCTTATAACGTTGAAGAGTTGTGAGCACCTTTGAGAATAAGTGTGTCAATATTCTCTACTCTCTTGAACGGTGGTCCGGTATTGCCCAAATGGTTTTGCATTAAATATGGTTCACGAATCTACATGCTGTTGAATCGTTCAGATTCATCACGTAATACTGAATCTGAATATAAAATACCGCTGGGCAAATTAGCGGTTTTCAGCGTATTTAGTTACGTCAATTAAAAGTAAGAGCTTGTGGTTTGAATTTCATCCTGTAGAGGTTTTGAGGAGAAATTTTGAATTGTTTGGCATGCTGTGAAATCTTTAACAATCAAGAAATCACTTAGTCTAAAGCGAAACTGATAAAATTAGATGCGCCTTATAATTTATTTAAGACAAGTGTTCCGAGTTAGTGCTTTAATTATCTAGTTAATTCAACTTGCTAATATGTTCCGTTTTTAGTCCATAACAGTTAATTCGCAATATATTCCAAGTGAATCTTGACAGTTCGTTTCAAAACCTTTATTCAAAGACAGTCGATATTTTTATGCAACCAGACAATCTGGGAATGTTTTCGGGTTGCTTCAAATCATGTTAAATGGAAAAACGAAGAGCGAAATTTTTTTCCCGGTTTAATCAATATTATTGTTTTTTCATTAGTTTTTTTTTGCTCGTTCATAATAAGTGCAACACTAATAAGCCTTTCTAATTTGAACACAAGACAAGTTATTGTATGACCACGACAGCCGTCGTCTTTGTTTTGTTTCACAATTAAATAAATATGAATTATGAACCTCTAGTATCATAGCGTAGATCATCGCCAAGCATTCAAATAACTTAAAGGACGATTCAGACGATACATCAGCTTTCGTCAACGTCAACGGAACATCACCATTCCGTCAGGATAAGTTAAATGCGTTTCTCGTGTGCCCGTTCACACGTGCCGTACGTCAAAACGTTCCGTGCCGTTGGTGTTGTGTGAATGCCTCCATTTAACTGCATGTAACTACCGTACCGGTGACGGAAGCTTGATGTACCGTGTAACACGTACTTAAGAAGGAAATCGAAAACGAAATAAACATAAACAAGCCGATTAATTCGAACTATTTTGCGACCATTTTGCGACTAAAAAAATAGAACGCAAGGAAAGCGCACAAAAGAATATGTACATACATTCCACCCTTCCTTCTCGTTATGTGCGCTGTTCTCCGAGGCAACTAGAGGATGGCACCAAAGCTCGCACCTCGAGTCGCACTAAGCAGGCAAAGAGAATCAGGGTACCTATGTACAGCTTGCTATAAAAACGAACGGTGCTCAGGTGTAGCTATCTCTCCGAATGAGAGAGAATGAGCAACGGGTAGTATTACGCTATAGTCCAACCCACGATTTCAACTTCCCGGCCGTTTTGACGTTTGCTGCGGGTGGAATGACAGCTGTTGTTTTTGCTTGTTGGGTACATTTTGCACTGCAACCAACGTTTTGTTCGATTGTTTACATTTGGTTAATACGATTTGTAGTAATTCTTCGTAATTTAATAACATTTTGTAATCTTATTAAATGCGACAATCTGCTAGTTTGTACTGAATATCAAGTCAACAAAGAGTAGCTTTGGTTAGAGTTTTTATTTAGAGCATTTTGTTATTTGTGGGAGAAATCAATATTACGGTTCTTGGTACCTCTTTGTCCTCCGATGTGTAAAATCTAACAATAGCTAACCAGAAGTTTATTTATCGATTGATACATCATGGTACATCAATAAAACAAAAGTTATTAGAAAAATTGATCCATACTATGTTGAATTTCGACTATGCGAGCTATCAACATCCGTGACAACTGACTTGTTTTTGACTTTTTAATGAACTTTCATCGTATACTGGCAATATAATAAAAAAACGTAGTTTGGATAGCTACAATAAAAATTAAACTGGTTTGTACATACAGTCGAAGACATGATAGTAAAGGAAAATAGGTGGTTGTGGGAAAAGTAAGTTCAACCAATAAAATAGTTTCACTTGCTAGTTCTATAGTTATAGAAAACATTCGAAAATTCTTTGTTCAAGCGATCTAATCAATGCGGATGAACGAGAAAAGGTCCCGACCTCACACTGCCATGGTGTTGCTTGCTCCCATTTGAATGTCATAATCTGCTCCTTGGCAAATTTGCATGCACAGTCGACGGATAGACGGATTTGAAAAAAATAGTTATAAATGTCACTTATCGTTCAATGGGTTCAAAGTTCAATGGCACCCGGTGATCGGAATCCTGAGTGGGTCCTGTATGGTTTTCAGCTACATTGCAACAATCTAAACCTTACGGGTTAAAATGGTTTGACTTGATGCGAGACTGAACATTTTGGAAGATAGTGTCTCCGGAAAGTTGTGTCCAGTAAGTCAAGGTTTTCTGGATAGTGAAAAGAGAACCTCTGAATTGCCCTACCAGCTGGCAATAAACATTTCATGTATTTTCTTGAGGATTTATCCCAGTTTCGGAGTTGATTGTTGCATTTGAGCTGTATGCCATACTGCATCGATTTAGGATTCCGAATCAAATTCCGAATGGTTTGATCTGGAGCTTCACAGTATTTCCCAGTAATTTATACCGAAAAATGAACCTGGTTCTAAATAGTATTCCGACATCAGCGACACTGGAGCCGGAGTGCGAGTTAGAAACAGGTAGGATTCCGGCTAAACTTTAGTGGGTTGTTATCGAAACGCACTTGCTACACTTATGGGATTTTCAATTGATTGACACTGGTGTAATAGAGTGCACTAGTTTTGCAACATTTTTGCACTTTCTAGCAGAAGTGTAGAAAACTGAGTATGTTCCATTGACACTTCTGCTAGAAAGTGCGAAACCAGTGCACTCCACTACACTGGTGCACATCAACCAAAAATCCCATTAAAAGTCTTCGACGCTTTATTGCGATGGTAATGTTCAAGGAATAAAAAATACTTAAAATACAAGCCAAACATACAATCAAATCAACGGCCTTAATTCCATTTCCAAGAGTCGACTTGAATTGTTCCTTTAAGAGAAGTAAATTTGAATTTCAGAACACCAATTATTCACGTGAACTCTAAGCGACGTGATTCATTTACCTCTATCAATATTTAACGGATTTAATTTGGTCCCTTTATTAAGGAAGTAGTTTCTTTAGATGTGATTATATTGGGGATATCAAATCCTTTGTCAGCAAGAACTATATCAGCTGCATTCGAGAATATCGAGAAATTCGAACTTTTTTGATGATGAACTGATCAGAGCATCGTCCCGTATAAGCAACAGATAAACACAAGCATTCCATTTGCTGCCGGGCCGATTAGAAATTTTGTAGTTTGCATAAGTTTGTAAGCGCTTTGATGATCTTTAGCTTTAGGATTCGACCGTCTCTCTGTACTAATTTCGAAAATGCCAATAATAAATAACTTTCTATCCCCATACTGTTATTTGAACGATCGAGGCGTATGCTTATCGATTGTATCTTTTGATACGATTTCGATTGCATACTTTAAGCACTCGTACATTGCGAATACTGTTCGGTAAAAATACTTTGAAATTGTTGTAGCACACACGGAGTAATAATAATAATCAAATGAAACGTTACTTAGAAGATTTTGCAATATCATTACGAAGACTTCATTCTTTGTCATTACACAGTAAGGTTTGGCTACTTTCAACAAAATTGTAAATACATTGAATACGATATCGTTGTTTTAATAATCGACACTCGCGATTCTCATCGGAATGGACTCGGAATGATCCGTTTTTGAATTCTCTACATTTGGTGTTTCATCTGAAATGAAAACAAATCTTGTTAAACATACTCAGAATCTTGCCAGAAAATAATTACTCAAAAATAGTGACTAAATAAACTAAGGTCCGATTTCTTTACCCACGCATTATTTTTAAAAGTTCAGTATGGGTGAAGAAATCGGCATTAAATCAGTTACTTTTCATATTTCCACTGTAAGGATATACTAGAAATTTTCATACAGGTACAACTATTTACATGAAGAAGAAAAGCGCCCGGATGCAGTTGACCGCATTGGGAATCTGTCTGAACAAATTTTTTGATATGGTGGAGAGTTGCGATTTTCATGCATCACTTTTTTCTAGTTCGATGATTTTTTCAGATCTGGCATGTATTGCATTATCATGAAATCCGGCCAACTTACCCCAACCGCCAACTAGCCCCGGGCTCCCTTAATATTTAATTAACTTAATCAGCATGAGTTATCAAGTTGTAATGCAGAAGCCGTGTGGTGTCCGGCGGGCTGAAATCTTTTTGCACTATTTCAACCAAGAATAGAACCTCTGGGAACTGCTCCCATGTCGTAAGAGGCGACTAACAACATGCTAGGAGTTCCTAGGCCGACGTTTTGCTCCGTACCGAAGACTTAATCTGGACGGACCTTAAGGTTTTCCATATTACCCTCTTTCCAGTCTGTATTTAGTGAATCACTGACATATACTCACCTTTTCTGATTCGCCTTTCTTGATTGTGTACCAACGTTTTAAGTTTCTTCTGGCGGTTGTATATTAGCCGTAAATGACGAAATCTAATTCTACACTAAGTAACAGAATATATTAATATACCGGCACTTCCACGCCAAGGTTTAACTTCCAAAGCTTTGGTTTAAAAACCGTTTTTAAAAAATGGAAACTTTCATGTAGGAAATTTATTGAATTGGCCTAAGATGGAGCTGTCGAATTTCACAAAAAGCTTTTTATGATGCAAGTGATCTGTAGTTGTGTTAAATTAGGTATTTTTCTATTATATTTGGAACCGTCTACCGACAAATCTACATTTACGAATACCTCCAAAAGTGACTCCTTGAGGTCTCATGAAGGCCTGACACTAGCTTTATGATACTTTTGCTTTTCTAAACAGTAATAAAAATCTCAACATTCAAGAACTTCACTTTGTCAGAAAATGTAGGGCCATCGGAAGCTAAAACTTCGTAAAATCGCACTCCTGGTCCTTTTTTCAGTGCAGTACTCTACGTCACTCGTTCAAATTTGCACCGCTCTTATGGTAGTCGGTATTTGCTAGTATTACTGTTCTCCCATCCATTCTGGTAGTCAAACGGTGGGATAGCAAAATTCTTACAAGTTTCCTATCTCATGCCTCCACGCGAGTCTAAGTCTATTGATGACATTTGGTCCTTAGACCGCAGAATGAGAGGGTGCGAACAGAATGAGAGGGTGCGAACAGATCTAGTCGAGAAAACATTGCCGTAAAAATGAATAGTTGATCGGAAATTAGCCCCAATACGACTAATCTGACTAGTATCTATGAACACGGGTCAATACGTATTGAAAATTCGCCGCGTCTGTTTTTATGAACCTAATTTAAAGCTCCGTTATTGCTAACAAGCCCGTGCATCAGGTTAACAATCCTTTATATTTCCCTTCAGTGTTCGGTATTATCGCTCGTATACTTGTATTCCACAAACAATCCGATATGGAAAATAAGAAATACTTTCCTTGATTTATAACATCTCTCGCTATTTTTGCCTGTATAATGTGTTATCACTCGGTAGTTTTCAAGCCAATAAATATATCGTAGAGAAGAAGTAGCGAATTCTGTCCAAATACTGTTGCAATAAATAGTGATCCGGCCCATTACGCGGATAAGATTAGCTTTTCTAGGCAATACTCCCACGGTCGGCCGTGTGGAGTTCAAATTGCTTTTGTTTAGGGAACATAGTATACTCTCGGTAGCCGGCTGCCCAGAGTTTAAAAATAACCAAAAACTAAACAAGATCATCTCTTTTTCGAGTGATCGTGCACTCGAAGACTAACTAAACAACTACCTAATAAAACATGCTTTACAGGTCGCATCGTTTGCTTGGAGCGAATCCTAGACCTGATACCCTTCCAAACCACCAACTCCGCGACACCTATGGAAGAGTCTGATGAATCGTCGTCCTTCCGTTAAGTAGGTGGAGCATCAACACTTCCCGTCTACCTTATCCTTTATCCTTCCCCGTGAACGATGGAGATGGGGGCGGCCGGCAATGATGGCTATCATGCTGTTGAGGTTTTAATATGGGTCGGATTGGTATGAATTCCTACTTACCACTTCCTAAGCAACTCTTATTAGATCATCAGCAGTCAAACATGATGAAGTCAGTGTGCAATCCGCCAAAATCATCGTCACAACGCAACGCATGAGTTATCAAGTTGTAATGCAGTGGCAACTATATTGCCACCTTTTCGTTTCGTAGGAATATGAAGTGAGAAGTGTTACAATCTTTTGAAATCTACTTGTTAGGAGTCTGGCAAATGTTCTTATTACTTTTTATTGAGATACAGTGAAAAATGTCAGATTGGTGAAGAGTTTTTTGAAAAAAATAATACGGCGATTTCCTTTTGGACAATAAAATTAGCTCGATTTTGAAAAAAATACTCTAGACCCTATAAGTTGGTGATGCAAATTTGTAAAACCTGTTTTAATCCATCTAGTGGTGTAATTGCGCCTTTCTCATTTATCCAAACTATGATTCATTAGCTGGTTTTGATCAATATAATTGTGGAAATGTCTATTACATTCTTATTTCACTTAGCCCGTATCCCACGACTTTCACGAAAGCTGACTCACTTTAAATAAAAAAAAACTATAGGGCAGAGCGGGGCGAATTTACGGTGTTTTCAGTTTCCATTTTTTACCGTTTTGATGTAGATAGATCTTGCAAAATAGAGCATCCCTGAATTTCATCAAAGTGTTTGTTGTATTGTCTTTTTTTTGACATTAAAAATGTCTTACTCCACTATATGGGGCTAGGTGTCATTCTAAAATCTAAACTATCTCCTATGTAACGAAACTATGTAAGGTTTGCACGCTTATAACTCCGATATTACTAGATGGATTTTAATCATTCATACACCAACCGATTCAGCAACACCTACCTTAAATATTAGTAATAATTCAATATCTCCCCGATAAAAGTGGACTTTTGGAAATTGGTAAAATTAAAAAGTTCACGAAAAACTTCATTACCATTCGTGAAGCAGATTTCTCAGACACAGCCGTCGTTAGAGGGCACCTTAGTCGCTCAGTTGTTGCTAATATCCCATACGAGCAACATCGTCTCCGGGCGATGCAATAAGCGCTATCGATTTTCGGCAACGTTGGCATTTGCACACACTCGCACCTAAGTCACTAAACCATATACGGTTAGTTTATAAATAGAGGTGACGCGTACCCGTTTGAATCAGTTTTTGTGCTTATGTCGAACGGGTAAGATCATGGCAGCAGCGTCTGGACGCTAAGCGGTAGACGCTTTGCATTTTCTGCAGCGGTGGCCGTGTGCGGATTTTTCGGGTACCAGCACGGTGTCACAGAATGATTTGCAAAGTGGGTGGGTGGGGTGGTTTGGATTTAATTCAATACTGCAGGATGCGACTTATGTGTGCTGCTTGAGAGTGCTGCGTTGAAAAATAATATTTATTTTTATGCATGCGTGTGCGTTATAACTTGTTGATCCATGTTTACAACGCTTTGTAGGGTAAAGAGCCTATTGGCTTTCATATGTTTCATATTTCGGTTATATGTGATATATATATATATATATATATATATATATATATATATATATATATATATATATATATATATATATATATATATATATATATATATATATATATATATATATATATATATATATATATATATATATATATATATATATATATATATATATATATATATATATATATATATATATATATATATATATATATATATATATATATATATATATATATATATATATATATATATATATATATATATATATATATATATATATATATATATATATATATATATATATATATATATATATATATTTCGGTTATATGTTTTTATCAGTAAGGCATCTGACAACGTGCTTCTGTAGTTATTGCACAGTTCAGCAGCGTAGTATTTTATATAGGAGAGTACACTCAGGTTTTTTTACGCAGTTTTTTTGCGCGGTATTTTTTACGCAGATTTTGAAATTCACGCGGTTTTCATTTACGCGTTTTATGAAATTTACGCGGTTTTCATTTACGCGGCCTGTATCCCCCGCGTAAAAAAAACCTGTAATTCCATCGGAAACAATCACATTCCCAGCAGAACGTTTGTTTTCTAATTTCAAACACTTTTGTTTCGTACTGCACAAAACGGAAAATTTTAAAACTGAACTTACCGTCCCAGCAGCAGTTTAAGCGGGTGTTCTTTTCGATTAAAATTCAAGCCATGTCTTACGCGTTACTGGACATTAGAGTGGGACATGGTTATATTAAAAAAAATAAATTTCGCTCCGAGTAACTTTTTGGGTTCCATTTGGGTCCTAAAATAACTGTGCAAATTCTAAGCTCGATTGGTGAAACTATATTTTTGCGCCCATCGTTTAAAGTTTACATGGGATTTCGTATGGGGAAATCGACTTTTACGAAATAATTCATCCAACAGTCGCCCAGTGCTTCCTAAAAATAAATCAATGTAAAATTTTTATAGCAAATTTATCAAGGAAATAAAGTCTCGAAGACTGAAAAACGATTTGACGATTGTGGAAAAAGTTATTAAACAAAAATCAACTAATGTTCTGAAAATTGATGAAAATTTCAATTTTCATAGCACCACTGCTGCTGACGGTCGAATTATATACAGAATTTTTAATTTTCTCCAATTTTGTACAAAAGAAGCCTCAATTTACTCTCAAAACTCTTGGGAAGTGACCAAACAGTTCAGATCGTTGATTTGGAACAGTAAAAGAGAGTCAAAACAAAATTATATATAATTGGATAGCCAAATGCAGTGGTGCTAGAAAAAATGAATATTTTTCCAATCGTCAGAGCATCAGTCGATTTTTGCTTAATAACTTTTTCCACAATCGTCAAATCGTTTTGCGGTTTTCGAGACTTTGTTTCCTTGATAAATTTCCAATAGAAATTTTACATCGATTTATTTTTAGGAAGCACTGGGCGACTCATGGATGAATTATTTTGTAAAAGTCGATTTTCCCATACGAATTCCCATATAAACTTTAAACCATGGGCGCAAAAATATAGTTTCACCGATCGAGCTTAGAATTTGCACAGTAGTTCTAGGACCCAAATGTAACCCAAAAAGTTGCTCGGAGCTGGAATCTAATTTTTGTCCCACCCTACTGGACATACACCAACCGATTCAGCAACACCTACCTTAAATATTAGTAATAATTCAATATCTCCCCGATAAAAGTGGACTTTTGGAAATTGGTAAAATTAAAAAGTTCACGAAAAACTTCATTACCATTCGTGAAGCAGATTTCTCAGACACAGCCGTCGTTAGAGGGCACCTTAGTCGCTCAGTTGTTGCTAATATCCCATACGAGCAACATCGTCTCCGGGCGATGCAATAAGCGCTATCGATTTTCGGCAACGTTGGCATTTGCACACACTCGCACCTAAGTCACTAAACCATATACGGTTAGTTTATAAATAGATGTGACGCGTACCCGTTTGAATCAGTTTTTGTGCTTATGTCGAACGGGTAAGATCATGGCAGCAGCGTCTGGACGCTAAGCGGTAGACGCTTTGCATTTTCTGCAGCGGTGGCCGTGTGCGGATTTTTCGGGTACCAGCACGGTGTCACAGAATGATTTGCAAAGTGGGTGGGTGGGGTGGTTTGGATTTAATTCAATACTGCAGGATGCGACTTATGTGTGCTGCTTGAGAGTGCTGCGTTGAAAAAAAATATTTATTTTTATGCATGCGTGTGCGTTATAACTTGTTGATCCATGTTTACAACGCTTTGTAGGGTAAAGAGCCTATTGGCTTTCATATGTTTCATATTTCGGTTATATGTGATATATATATATATATATATATATATATATATATATATATATATATATATATATATATATATATATATATATATATATATATATATATATATACATATATATATATATATATATATATATATATATATATATATATATATATATATATATATATATATATATATATATATATATATATATATATATATATATATATATATATATATATATATATATATATATATATATATATATATATATATATATATATATATATATATATATATATATATATATATATTTCGGTTATATGTTTTTATCAGTAAGGCATCTGACAACGTGCTTCTGTAGTTATTGCACAGTTCAGCAGCGTAGTATTTTATATAGGAGAGTACACTCAGGTTTTTTTACGCAGTTTTTTTGCGCGGTATTTTTTACGCAGATTTTGAAATTCACGCGGTTTTCATTTACGCGTTTTATGAAATTTACGCGGTTTTCATTTACGCGGCCTGTATCCCCCGCGTAAAAAAACCTGTAATTCCATCGGAAACAATCACATTCCCAGCAGAACGTTTGTTTTCTAATTTCAAACACTTTTGTTTCGTACTGCACAAAACGGAAAATTTTAAAACAGAACTTACCGTCCCAGCAGCAGTTTAAGCGGGTGTTCTTTTCGATTAAAATTCAAGCCATGTCTTACGCGTTACTGGACTAAACATTGTTTTCCCAGTTTATGTAGTCAGAGTATCTGTCCTGCCCTATGCATTTAAAACACAGTTCTAATCGCGTTTTAAAGTATACGACAAATAAAACGGTTGGATATACCAATTTAAATTTTAAAATAAATCTGTTTTAAATTATGAAACAAACCGCTGTACTGAAGATATAATTATGTCAGTGCTATTACCACATAATACACCTATATAACATAAAACGCTGCAGAATTGGTTTAATAATACAATGTTTACACTACAGAGTTATAGCACGTTACAATAATTAGCAACAAGAAAAATATCACCAAGATAGCATAAAACCCGTTTTAACTGGTAGTGCGAACGTTGTATAACAATGTAATTTATCAAATAAATTCATTTGTTCAACCACTAATCGATCAAGAAATACTTAACCTTAAGATTGTTTACTAAAGTTCATTAGTACATCATTGAAAATTTAAATGGAAAATGAAATTTCATATTTCATGGAGAATATATTTCCGTTGGCGGGTGTGGGCTTCCTCAGTACAGTTCTCAATATGGCTATTTTTACTAGATGGATCAACCAAATAATGCCAATCACCTAGTGAGATACTTGATTAATTGTAATAATAGATTACCGTTAAATTACCTTCAATAAATTATGTTTTAATGAGGAGGGTATATAGCAAATTGTAACATATGAAAACAGGCGAGTGAGCAAGAACGTGAGTCGATATGTGTGATAGATAAAATTCATTTGCACGCTCTTGAAAAAAGCTACATTTTTAATGTCACCGTGGTCGTGTCCTGTACACAACCCTTTAATTTTTTATAGACAAAAACCTGCTAATTTACCCGGAATTTACGCGGAAAACCTGCCCCTAGCCCCGGGCTCCCTTAATATTTAATTAACTTAATCAGCATGAGTTCGATAATATCTTCATTATATTTTGAAATGTTGGTGGAATGGGTTTAGAAGTGCAGGGGGGTTAGTAGAGTGCGAGTGGAGGATGCGTCAGAAATCCTTCATCTTATTTCGGTATACGGGGTGGATGAAGGAAATGCGGATGTGAGGGTGGTCTAAGGGGAGAGGAGTGATGAAGGAGGGCGGTGTAATGGTAAGGGTGTGCGGGGGGAGGGGGAGTTGAGTTGCGACGCAATACTCAATCGCCAATGTTGCCTTTCATTTGAGACTTGGTTTGGGAACACTGGTTCAGTTATCACCGAAGAAGTGATGTGACTTTAACAGTGGAATATGCCCGGAATCCGGGACTTCCGGAATCGTCAATAGTGGACAATATATCCAAAGAATGTTTGATTGGCAATCAGACGTGCGAATCGAAGTAATTTGGTGACCATTCCAATAGATTTTTAGTCTCTGCGGGGTTACTATTGTACCGTTTTATATGGGAAATTCCAATGTAACCTTACTAACCAACCTGTAACTCCGGAATCAAGAGTCAGAACCGAATGAAATTCAGCAGCAGTCCATGGCATTACTGTATCTTTCATTTGAAATCAAGTTTGTAAAAATCGGTAGAGAATTCGCTGAGTAATAGGTGTGATATTAGCATAGGAACTTGGCGAGTTCCCCGGAGGCATCATGAACCATCATAGGTGGCTAATGTTATATGGAAATTTATATGGAAATTTGCTGTGTGACCGCACTCTTCAACCCGTAGCTCCGGAAGTCTGATCAATTAAAAATTCAATAGCAGCTTATAGTAGCATTATACCTTGCAGTTGAAACTATGTTTGTGAAAATCGGTTCAGCCATCTCTGAGAAAATTGTGTGAGTTTAAATGTCACACACATATACACACACATACACACAGACATTTGCCGATCTCGACGAACTGAATCGAATGGTATATGACGCTCGGCCTTCCGGGCCTCGGTTGAAAAGTTGATTTTTCAGTGATTGCATAGCGTTTCTTTATATGAGAAAGGCAAAACAACTATTTTTAATTCGAAAATTTGGTTTGTGCGTGGTCAAAATTGCAAAGAAAAAAATAAAATGAATAAATGAACGTCTGTAATCTGTGGTCTCATTTTTCAACTTATCCTCGGAATCCAGGGGTTATTTACTGTTAATCAGGTAAAAACCAGTAAACCACCGTGATTTCTTTTTGAATTTCTGATCCAGCTCAATATGTTTTATATTTGCACCAATCTCATTGGAAAAACATCAAACATTACAAAGACTGACGTTTTCTAATGCGCGATAGCAGTATATTTTCAAAATTAATTTTTATTACGAAATAAATGTAAATATATTCTAAACTAAGCGAGAGAACCGTGTTTCTATTAATATAACATTCATTAGTAGCCCCAAACTCTGGGGTTAATGCAGACGTGAGACTTTCTAGATTTTTTTTTTGTTTGAAATGTGGTTGCGGTAATATCCGTGAAAGCGTATTTCCGCACCGCATCTGCGGAAAAAAGTGTCTCACAGAGCCGCAGATTTTGCGGTGCGGGTGTGGTGAATACCGCGCGGTTGCGGTAATTACCGCAACCGCAACGACTCACTATGAATATATTGGATCATCAATACGCATGCTGCTGCTAGTCTCATCCGCTTGAGATACCATGAAAAACGAAAAATATTACAGCACCGCGATGCTATCGACACGCAGTTCAGAGCCGACACACGCATCGGTTCTGCGAAACACACGGCACACACAAAAGCCGGAACACGAACAGGTACGTGTTTTTCTAATTTCGTGATCGTGTTCTCGGCGTTCTTCTAACATTAACGAGAACACGTTCTTCGAGCACGAAGAACAGGCACACTTGTGTGCTTGTACAAAGAACAACAGCAAGCGTGTTTACTAGTAACCCAGAGCAGGTACGGTGCAGCTCGCGTGGTGTTCTGGGACATCACTGACCACAGTTCCATCTTTAAAAAATTGACGCTCTGCATTGCCCCAAAGGGAGGTCCTAATTACCCCTACATTATAAAATGATGGAAAAACGTAGTGTTTTGCTAATCGACGTCTAGCGCTGCCATTGAGTGATGCAAATGAACTTTTATGGCACCAAAAGTTAGCTGAGGTTTCAAGCTAACAATGAGTACCTTGGACCGAAAAATTCTTTCACATGTATCCACCTAAAAGGGCAATGTTCTTAGGTAGGTCCGAATAGCCTCGGGTTCCCCTATAAATAAATTAAAAGTGTATGGTCTGTATATTCACGATGTGTCGTCATTTTGTCGTTTATAGTATTTTCATTTTGGTACTTGTTTCCGCTTGATATTTACAATTCAATCAATGACCATTGTGTGGGAAGAAAGTCCTCGTATTGTGAATTTCTTTTGAAGACAACCGTGAAATGACCATAATAACTGGTGAGTAAAGAGCGTCCTCACCACCGCGAACAACGATAAGTAACAAACTTTGTCTGTTTTTATCGGATTAACTTCCAGTCTTAACTGTTTTGCACGAGACATTTATCTACTATAGTGCCACCTAGAGCTGAAAATGTAATGGGTTTCTTTATGCATTTGATCCATGTTTCCCACACAAACTTTGAGCCGTTTGCGGAACCACTTCTGGTGAACGAAATGAGATGAAATTTTCATGGAAGCTTATTAGCCAGCCAAACTATAATTTTCATGTGCAAGGTTTGAAACTCCGCACTTGTCACTTTTTCATGCAACTTCGGGGGGACACTCTAATTTTGATATTTTTTCAATACACTTTTAGTTGCGTCGAATAATTTAGTCGTGTAAAACTAAGAATATTAGTATCAGTGTAATGTTTAGCACAGCTTTTTATGCGTTTGCTACATACCTCTAGGAGTAATACTTAAATCCGAATCAGATGATCGTCGATAGAACCCGCTGGAAGAATTTTGTTCTTTCAGAAACACAGCAGCAGTTCCGGTGGCTGCCTTTGCTGGACTTTGTGAAACACGATGACTCACAGATTCAGTTGAAGTTTGTACATTTTTGGTTCCACCGCTTATTTCAACATCGTTTGTCGAAAGTTCGCTCCTGGAATTTAGAGGTACAAATTTAGTTTGAAACTATTTCTTCGCACTTAAAATCAATCAGCTATGAAACCTTTAACAAAAATGAGGAGTAATGACAAAATATAGATAATGACAACTGTACAAAGGATATGTGAACCGTATCCAACAAAACTTACGAAGAAATACGAAAGGCTTCTGGTTTTTCGTTAACACTGTCGTGTCCAAAGGTGAATGAAAATTGGTGGTACATCTCCAACAAGGCGTTTGAACTCCACTGGTTCCATTTCCTGATCGGGAAAATCCTCCTCGAGATCGGAAAACTCCTCCTCTGCCTCGATAATTGGACACAAGCCCGTAACCATAGCTTTGGGACGCACCGTACGATGAAACGGCGGAAACATCTGCCGTATGCTGTACTTGTTGGTGGTTTTTAGCAAACAACTCCTCGTTTTGCTTTTCTATCTCTTATGCTCGTACTCTATCCAGAAGCTCCGATAGTGACGTTCCTTTACGCATTATTTTTCTGCCTGTTTCTCTTACCTTAAGATTCAATGCGTGGGACTGAACTACGTCCGCAACCATTTCTATCATCTGATCACTACTGTATTCGCATAATTTAGCAACCGCGACTACACGTTTCACGAACTTATGATCAGCTTCGCCGACATTCTGGGTCATCGATCGTAACTTTTGACGTTGTAGAAGCACATAATCTCTAGAACCGTAATATTCCGTCAAGCGGTCCATTACATTTGTATACGGAAATGCTTCTTGATCCGGAGCTGAGTTGCTGGACGTGGTGCTCTCTAGCACGTCAATTAACTTTGCTCCTGCTTTCATACGGAAGACAGTGATTTCTATGGACTCATCAGTTATTCCGGAGAATTTCATTGACGGTTCAAGATTATCACGCCACTGCTCGAAAGTTTTCCTATCGATTTCTTCCTCGTCGTTGAGTGGTTTGCACTCCGCAACATGGAGAGTGGCAAATGCCATCGACGTAAAGATCGAAGAATCACGTTCAGTCTCATGCACAGCCGTCACCTTTATGTTGAACTCGTTTTCAGAATCATCATTCGGTTCTTCAATCCATTCGTTGGTCGCATTATTTCCACAACGAGACGATCGACGTTTAGCAGCTAGATCCGCGTTGCGTCGCTTTTCTCTTTCAAGCTGTTTCATCAGCATTCCTATGTCTTTCTCGGAAGACGAAGATGAACATTAGAGTGCCCAGAAAAATGATGAATTTTTGAAAACGCAATCGGCCCACCCCTGAGTCGATTCCTAGTCCCACCAGGAGTACTTGCTCTAAATTTGGAGCAAATCGGACAAGTCTAGCTACCGGACCAACGTGCCTGAAGTTTGCATGGGATTTTTCGACAATTTACATGGAGAAAACCCACTAACTCGCATTTTCGTCGCTAGGTGGTACTGTATGCATCGTATTAACACTGTAAGTGAAAATAAGAAAGATCATTTAATTGGCTACAACTTTGTCGAAGACTGCTAGTAAATCCGGCTTTGTTAAAAGAAATTATTAAACATTTAACGAAGTGATGTCTGAGTCAGTTTTGCATGGGGCCTAGCAGTGCATGGTTGTGTATCAGTACTCGATTCCCACCAACTATACATTTTTATGAGATAATGGTTAGATTTAGCTGAATAGTATGTTCAGAAGAATTATAGTACAAAATACGAGTTATGTTTTGGTTGTAAAATTTTAGTTCCACCTGTGACCGCTTAGAGGGCGCCAACAGTAACTTTTCATAGAAGTGAGATAGAACATCGAGATGTTCGGGAGAATTATTTAAATATGCTTGTTCTAAAACTTTGTGGAATGCACCTAATCTCTATCTCTTTCCGTTAAAAAGTTAGTGTTGGCGCCCTCTATGCTGTGAAGTGTGGAACTAAAATGTTCTAACCAAAACATAACTCGTATTACTTACTATAAATCTTCTGAACATACTATTGACCTAAACCTAACAATTATCTCACAAAAATGTTTAGTTCGTGTGAATCATGTACTGATACACAATCATGCACTGCTAGGCCTCATGCAAAAGGGACTCAGACATCACTTCGTTAAAAGTTTCATAGCGTCTTTTAACAAAGCCGGATTCACTAGCAGTCTCCGACAAAGTTGTTAGCAATTGAATGATCTTTCTTATTTTCACTTACAGTGTTGATACGATGCATACAGTGCCACCTAGCGGCGAAAATGCGAGTTAGTGGGGTTTCTCCATGTAAATTGTCGAAAAATCCCACACAAACTTCAGGCACGTTGGTCCGGTAGTTAGACTTGTCCGATTTGCTTCAAATTTGGAGCAAGTACTCCTGGTAGGACTAGGAATCGACTCAGGCATGGGCCGATTGGGGTCATTTTTTTCCTGTCACTCTAATGAACATCTTTAATGATAAGGATGAGTAGGAAGAAACAATCATTAGTATCATCGCGGGGCGGTTCACCCTCTTGGGAACTTTCCTTTTCTTTTTTTGTTGAGGTAAGTAAACCTTGTGCCACCCGCGCTGGTGACTCTGATTTGCAATAACCTCCCAGGGGATTGGTTTTTTTTGGAAAGCCCTCTCGGGAAAAAAACACGCGTAATGTATGAACCATCTCTAGGGACTTGCGAAATCCTCTCAGGGACATAATTTGGGAACACTAAAACTCGAAATACCCTCTCAGAAATTATTTTTTAAAGCTTTCTCGGGGAATTTTTTTTAAAAGCCCTCTCGGGGGAAACATTCACAATACTGGAACCCTCACTAACTTAGTCCCAAATGATAGCTATAATATCCCCATAGATGTCTATACAATTTCGTACGGATCGCTTATATGGGTCCGGAAATATAGACTAAATCGTCCGGTAACATATGAAATTCCCATATAAGCCGGAACTCAATTTTTTTTTTCAAAGGGGAGACCCCATGAAATTTCAGAAATCGAATTCGTATTTTTGATACCAAACATCTTTAAAATGCATGAAACGTCGAGATTTTATGTTATCTCGAAATTTTTTTTTTATAAAAATCGACTTTTTGGGACTTTGCCGATTTCGTACCTTTTTGCCTTTCTCAATAGAGAGGTATTGCAATTGCTCTGAAAACCGACTTTTTAACGGAGGTCCGGAGGGCCGAGTGACACATACCATTCGATTCAGTTCGTTGAGTTCGGCAAATGTCTGTGTGTGTATGTATGTATGTGTGTATGTATGTATGTGTGTGTATGTGTGTGTGTATGTGACCGAAAATGTCACTCATTTTTCTCAAAGATGAAAGAACCGATTTTGATAAATTTAGTCTCAAATGAAAGGTGCAACGTTCCCATAGGCTGCTATTGAATTTCTAATGGATCCGACTTCCGGTTCCGGAATTACAGGGTGATGAATACGAACACGCAGAAAATGTCGATTTAAATAAATTCTGCAATGAGTGTATAAAGGTGAAATTTTTTCCAAAATATGACCACAACTGATTCGATTTGTAGTATTAGGTCACTAACATCCATTCAAAATCTATTTGGCCACATTGGCCACCATCCTCGGTTCCGGAAGCCCCGGCGGAAGTATCTAAATTCAGAATAACACTCACATCGGTTTCTAGGAGATGGCTAGACCGATTCGACTAAACTTGGCCTCAATTGAAAGGTATTGCGTCCCCGTAAATGGCTATTTAATTTCATCCCGATCCGACTTCCGGTTCCGGAGTTACAGGTTGTGGCGTGCGATCGCATAGCAAATTGTGATTCAAACCGATACTCCGATGAAAGCAGGTAAAAATTTCGCTAAAATGTCTCTCAAACAACTTAAATTTGCTGTTCTAGGTCACCGACGGCCAACTAAACTTTCGTTGACTACATTGACCACCATAGACGGTTCCGGAAGTGCCCGGGAAAAGCGGCCATCTTTCAAAATTTACGAACTCACATCAGTTTCCCGGAAATGGTTGGGCCGATTTTCACAAACTTAGTCTCAAATGATAGCTATAATATCCCCATAGATGTCTATAAAATTTCGTACGGATTGCTTATATGGTTCCGGAAATATAGACTAAACCGTCCGGTCACATATGAAATTCCCATATAAGCCGGAACTGAATTTTTTTTTCAAAGGGGGAACCTCATGAAATTTCAGAAATCGAATTCGTATTTTTGATGCCAAACATTTATGTTATCTCGAAAAAATTTTTTTTTGAGAAAATCGACTTTTTGGGACTTTGCCGATTTCGCACCTTTTTGCCTTTCTCAATAGAAAGGTATTGCAATTGCTCTGAAAACCGACTTTTTAACGGAGGTCCGGAGGGCCGAGTGACACATACCATTCGATTTAGTTCGTCGAGTTCGGCAAATGTCTCTGTGTGTGTATGTATGTGTGTATGTATGTATGTGTGTGTGTGTATGTGACCGAAAATGTCACTCATTTTTCTCAGAGATGGCTGAACCGATTTTGACAAACTTAGTCTCAAATGAAAGGTGCAACGTTCCCATAGGCTGCTATTGAATTTCTAATGGATCCGACTTCCGGTTCCGGAATTACAGGGTGATAAGTACGAACACGCAGAAAATGTCGATTTAAATAAATTCTGCAATGAATGTATAAAGGTGAAAATTTTTCCAAAATATGACCACAACTGCTTCGATTTGTAGTATTAGGTCACTAACATCCATTCAAAGTCTATTTGGCCAAATTGGCCACCATCCTCGGTTCCGGAAGCCCCGGCGGAAGTATCTAAATTCAGAATAACAGTCACATCGGTTTCTCGGAGATGGCTAGACCGATTCCACGAAACTTGGCCTCAAATGAAAGGTATTGCGTCCCCGTAAATGACTATTTAATTTCATCCCGATCCGACTTCCGGTTCCGGAGTTACAGGTTGTGGCGTGCGATCACATAGCAAATTGTGATTCAAACCGATACTCCGATGAAAGCAAAAAAGGTAAAAATTTCGCTAAAATGTCTCTCAAACAACTTAAATTTGCTGTTCTAGGTCACCGACGGCCAACCAAACTTTCGTTGACTACATTGACCACCATAGACGGTTCCGGAAGTGCCCTGGAAAAGCGGCCATCTTTCAAAATTTACGAACTCACATCAGTTTCCCGGAAATGGTTGGGCCGATTTTCACAAACTTAGTCCCAAATGATAGCTATAATATTCCCATAGGTGTCTATAAAATTTCGTACGGATCGCTTATATGGGTCCGGAAATATGACTAAATCGTCCGGTAACATATGAAATTCCCATATAAGCCGGAACTCAATTTTTTTTCAAAGGGGGGACCCCATGAAATTTCAGAAATCGAATTCGTATTTTTGATGCCAAACATCTTTAAAATGCATGAAACGTCGAGATTTTATGTTATCTCGAAAATTTTTTTTTTATAAATATCGACTTTTTGGGACTTTGCCGATTTTGCACCTTTTTGCCTTTCTCAATAGAAAGGTATTGCAATTGATCTGAAAACCGACTATTTAACGGAGGTCCGGAGGGCCGAGTGACATATACCATTCGATTCAGTTCGTCGAGTTCGGCAAATGTCTGTGTGTATGTATGTGTGTATGTATGTATGTATGTGTGTGTGTGTATGTGTGTGTATGTGATTCAAACCGATACTCCGATGAAAGCAGGTAAAAATTTCGCTAAAATGTCTCTCAAACAACTTCAATTTGCTGTTCTAGGTCACCGACGGCCAACCAAACTTTCGTTGACTACATTGACCACCATAGACGGTTCCGGAAGTGCCCGGGAAAAGCGGCCATCTTTCAAAATTTACGAACTCACATCAGTTTCCCGGAAATGGTTGGGCCGATTTTCACAAACTTAGTCCCAAATGATAGCTATAATATCCCCATAGATGTCTATAAAATTTCGAACGAATCGCTTATATGGTTCCGGAAATATAGACTGAACCGTCCGGTCACATATGAAATTCCCAAATAAGCCGGAACTCAATTTTTTTTTTCAAAGGGGGAACCTCATGAAATTTCAGAAATCGAATTCGTATTTTTGATGCCAAACATTTATGTTATCTCGAAAATTTTTTTACATTTCTTACAAAAGAAATGTATAGGATTCGCTCAAACTTTGAAAACTTTTTCCGAGGCCCGGAGGGCCGAGTCTCATATACCAATCGACTCAGCTCGACAAATTGAGACAATGTCTGTATGTGTGTGTGTATGTGTGTATGTATGTATGTACAAAATGTCATGTAATTATCTCAGCAATGGCTGAACCGATCTTTATGAAATGAGTTTCAAATGAAAGGCCCTACGTTGCCATTTGACACTATTATTCTTGATTTTCGATATGTTGTTTACTCTCTGAGATATGGGCGATTTTGTTAAAACACAGCAGGTTTTTGGCAAATAACTTTTAAACATTGCATTATTGTCCAACAATATGCACACAAAAAGAAAGCTTGTTTAAATACCTTTCTAACAAGCTATAGATTGTCTAAATCCGTGCATGAGCGGCGGAGATATTAAACATTTTGTATTTTTAGTCCTCGCTTACCAATTTCCACTAGCTAAAAATGAGATTGTTTCATACAGAGTATTGCTTTACTGGGGTTTTAGGGGCAAAACTAAACCGATTTTGAATATCGGGGTATGAAAACACATCTACGTGATTCAAGGAATTCGATGCTGAGAACATTTTGTGAACTACCTTTATAATAAATTAACGATTTCTCAAAAATCAATATATATATGTTTGAAGTGAACTTATATATATATATATATATATATATATATATATATATATATATATATATATATATATATATATATATATATATATATATATATATATATATATATATATATATATATATATATATATATATATATATATATATATATATATATATATATATATATATATATATATATATATATATATATATATATATATATATATATATATATATATAAGTTCACTTCAAACACAAAATAATGTGTTGATAAAGAAACAGTGAGTTCTAGTATTTATCCCTTGGATTAGGCATTGCGTTCAATCATGAGGTAAATGTTGGATGTTATATCAATACACAGATCAACAAGTAATTCATCTAGTAGTGAGATAAAAGATTTCTCATATAATTATACTCGTGGCGTCACCGAAAGCAACTGTATGTTTGAAGCCCAAAAATCTAGCGAAAATTTAGCTCTTTTCCAAGATTTAGGTTATACTGGTTATGGCGCAAAAATTACTACTCACATTAATTATGACAAGAATGAAAGGAATCAATATATCATAATTATATACCTATAAAAATAATGTCACTGCATTAACCATCATTTGCCATTCCTCACACGCCCCCCCCCCCCCCCCATCTCTCTCTCTCTCTCTCTCTCTCTCTCTCTGTCTCTCTTCTATCGCATCTATCTAGCTATTTCTGTATCCATTTCTAAGTTGTGTGATAATCTGCCAATCTGAAATATTTATTAATTGTAATTGCGAAGGTTTGAGAAAACAAAACTATTTTTGTCTGCTGCTACATCAACTCAATTTTAATTCAATTGTATTGAAAGCCTGTATCTACACTATAATTAAGGAAATTCATGGCTATATCCGAAAAATATTTGGCTTAACTGGGTAATATGAAAGTTTGACGATGAAAATTTTCAAAAGAGACATTCAACGTGCGATATTTTAACTATTCGTATCTCTATTGAATTTTGAATGAAATATATGCTCAAAGATTGAAATCTGAAGCCAGCAGGATTGGTCTGGCCATCAACGTTTCGAAGACAAAATACATGAGAGGAAGAGGTTCTAGAGACGACAATGTGAACCTCCCACCCGAGTTCGGATTGACGGTGACGAAATCGAGATGGTCGACGAATTCATGTATTCGGGCTCACTGGTAACCGACGACAATGATAATAGCAGAGAAATTCAGAGAGGGATCTTGGCGGGAAATCGTGCCTACTTAGGACTCCGGAGGACGTTCCGGTCGAACAAAATTCGCTGCCGCACGAAGTTGATTATCTACAAGACGCTGATTAGATCGGTGGTCCTTTACGGCCACGAGACATGGACTATGCTCGTGGAGGACCAACGCACCCTTGGAGTTTTCGAACGAAAGGTGTTGCAGATGGAAGACGGAACGTTGCGCAGGCGAATGAACAATGAATTGTATCAGCTGCACATTCGTTGTATTGGTACGAACTTTCATGAAAAATAACGGATCAAAGACCAAAAATATCCACCAACCAGATCTAGGAAAAGAAGTCTCCCAAAGTACCCACTCTCGATGGGGGGATGCAACTACAATGTGTCTTCTAACTTATCGTCGTCCATATCTGGATATACTGAGTAGTTTGAACCATTTATTTTTCACAGTATTGGTCTGTATAGGACTTATTTATCCATATTTCCTGCACGATAATTCCGAACGAAGCAATATGAAAGCTATAAGGATGAATTGAAAGAGACTGCATTGCAATCAACTGAATGCACGGCTTTTATGCTATCCACATAGCCTGGACATTACACACTATTTACTTCAATGCAAATAAAAATTTTGAAACAACTACCTGTCTCATTCACGAATCGCATTCTCCCTGTCGTTCTTTGTTCAAGGGGCTTGAAAGCTCACTTTACTATATTCAATTGCGCGTTAAAATACTGGACCAGTAAATTCTATTCTGTACATAAATCTTTTTTTCGGGAATATGTGACCAAAAAGTAAACTTCGAATTCCAAAGCAAATTGAGCATTCCAGGTTCCTGATAAATAAATATGGTCCAACAATAAGGTAGAAACACCAGATAATCTTAACCCATTATGTCCTAGCGTATGAAATTTCATACGCAAAAACAACACATTTCTGGATCACACTTGTTATACAATAAAGGCGTTTTATAACTTCTGGTCTTCTGTGAACGTTAATTAATACCCTATAGTTTATAATGTGTATGGTCAATAATCTTTTTTATAAAATTCCTTTGTGTTTTCAAATGTCAAAGTTGGACAAAATTCAAACCAAAATATGAACAATACATATTATTAATTTTCTCTTCTAAATCACTCATTCTTGTTTCGAATTGTGAACGAATGGCCATGAGAGGTGTGAAAGATGTGGCTCAGTTCGAAAAAATGGAAGAAATTGGTGAAACAATTGCGAAAATTCTGCTGGTAGTTCAAGGTATGAAATTTCATACGCTAGGCTGAACCGATATCTTTTTTCCTAAGGCAAAATTATTTCCTCTTTAGGATCAGGAAGGGATTCATAACTTTCTCGCTGATTTTAACGTTGAATCAGTGCATTCAAGGTTAATAAATGCTTAATACGTAGCAAATCATACCTGGTTCCACCCAGAATATTTTTTATGTAAATTCTCGTGAGAAAATGTTCTTTTTCTTAAAATAATTACAAAGTTTGAAGGAAAGATGGTTTAATGCAACGAACCAATCATGAGATGAAACGGCACGAGAGAGAAGATAAGTGTTAAAATCATTCAAAAAGCTTCTAAATGAATGATCGGAAGATATTATTCGATTTTATGTTGAATATAAAGATTTTAGCCGAATTTTCTCTGTAATGATTTTTGATACCCTATCAGCCCAGCGTATGAAATTTCATACGTTAATTTTTTCGCAACAAAACGTTCCAAAGTGGTTATTTTATTTTTCCCATACTTAATTCGGCATAATATGAGGGCTCACGAAGTATTTTACAAATTACCAAAAGTTTTAACATAGCTGGGTTATAATGGGTTAAAACGACGCCGTCTAGTAAAGAAGCATGAAAACAAAAAGAATAAAACCAAAAAAAGATGGAAGCCCTAGAAAGTCCATTGCATATTTATTAGCCTTTTCTCAGAAGATGGCATTTTCAAAAACATTTCAAAACTTTTTGATGCAATGGTTCTCAAATTCGTGCAATCCGGTGTATTCATTTTCTTAATTCAAAAATATTTTTAGCTTCAAATATATGACCATTTCATTTTAATTAATTATTTCATTCCGCATCTTTTTATTCGTTTTGTTCATCTGCGTTCATTTTACTTATTTTATTCATTTCACTCTTTGGATTCACTCTGATCAGTTTATTCTTTTTGTGCA
Source organism: Topomyia yanbarensis (assembly GCF_030247195.1). Classification (NCBI taxonomy): domain Eukaryota; kingdom Metazoa; phylum Arthropoda; class Insecta; order Diptera; family Culicidae; genus Topomyia; species Topomyia yanbarensis. The sequence continues at coordinate 281,986,059 of NC_080671.1, forward strand.
TTTTACTTATAACTCATTTAACTTATTTTATTCATTGTTTTCATTGTATGCATTTTATTCATTTTTTCCAGTTTAATCATTTTGTTCAGTTTCTTCGTTTTAATAATCTGACTACTTTTTCATTTTCAATCTTTTCTTCCAATAATTTATTTGATTCAATTTATTTCTTTATATTAATTTATAACCTTTTACCATTCTTCAATTTTTCATTTTAATCAATGCATTTAATTCTGCTAATTTTCTTCTTTTTATTCATTTTATCACCAGCTCATTTTGTTTATTTGATTCGTTTGTTTTATTTATGCATTTCATTTATTTTTTACTTCATTCATTTTGTTCATCCATTCTTTTTATTCATTTGATCCATTTCATTAATTTGATTCATTGTATTCACTGGATGAATTAAATCAATTTGATTCATTTGATTCTTGTTATTCATGTGATTCATTTGATTCATTTGATTCATTTGATTCATTTGATTCATTTGATTCATTTGATTCATTTGATTCATTTGATTCATTTGATTCATTTGATTCATTTGATTCATTTGATTCATTTGATTCATTTGATTCATTTGATTCATTTGATTCATTTGATTCATTTGATTCATTTGATTCATTTGATTCATTTGATTCATTTGATTCATTTGATTCATTTGATTCATTTGATTCATTTGATTCATTTGATTCATTTGATTCATTTGATTCATTTGATTCATTTGATTCATTTGATTCATTTGGTTCATTTGATTCATTTGATTCATTTGATTCATTTGATTCATTTGATTCATTTGATTCATTTGATTCATTTGATTCATTTGATTCATTTGATTCATTTGATTCATGATTCATTTGATTCATTTGATTCATTTGATTCATTTGATTCATTTGATTCATTTGATTCATTTGATTCATTTGATTCATTTGATTCATTTGATTCATTTGATTCATTTGATTCATTTGATTCATTTGATTCATTTGATTCATTTGATTCATTTGATTCATTTGATTCATTTGATTCATTTGATTCATTTGATTCATTTGATTCATTTGATTCATTTGATTCATTTGATTCATTTGATTCATTTGATTCATTTGATTCATTTGATTCATTTGATTCATTTGATTCATTTGATTCATTTGATTCATTTGATTCATATGATTCATATGATTCATATGATTCATTTAATTCATTTGATTCATTTGATTCGTTTGATTCATTTGATTCATTTGATTCATTTGATTCATTTGATTCATTTGATTCATTTGATTCATTTGATTCATTTGATTCATTTGATTCATTTGATTCATTTGAATCATTTTATTCATTTGATTCATTTGATTCATTTTATTCATATCTTTAATTTTATGCGTTTCATGTTCAGTTATTCGTTTTATTTCATTCAATTTATTAGTATGAGTCAATTTATTCTATTAATCTTATAACTATATCTAAATATAATCTTAATTTTTATTTAATAACCTAATCTAATTTGATTCGTGCATATTATAATTTTGATTTACATTAATTTTTCT